>NC_069501.1:862687549-862895049 GCF_027579735.1 Bombina bombina | reverse complement strand
AGAATTTGCATACACTTTGACGTTTTTGAGATTACTTCTTTAGACTCCCTAGCTTTTACCCCCACAGCGCATAGTTTATTAACCTAACAAACTACCTCTTTCCCACTCACCACACTACTGCTCTCGCAAGGTGCGAGAACAAGTTTGCAGGACTAGTGTAAGAAATCTCCAACATGTAACATCATATTCAATGAAGTGGCCAGACTGGGTGTCTGTGCAAGTTCATACAAAGGTGTAGTTTTTGGGTTGTTCCTCCAATATAGCATCCCATGCAATGCATTCAACATTTGCAGATATACATGAATATAACCCTTTAATGTTATACAATTTATTGTGATTTACTGTGCTATTTTCACAAATGCGTTGACATAGGTTTGAAGAGGGATATTTGTGGGAGAACTTTTTCTCAAGGGGTAGTTTTTGTGGACCAGTTTCTGTTTAGGTTAGGTGCATGTGTGTGTGGGGGATTCTCTGTGAGTAGTGGCTGTAAGTCTTTTATAATTTTTCATTTTCTCTCTAGAGCAGGGTTGTATTTGACAACTCACGGGATATGTGACATTATAAATTACTTTCAGCCACTACTCACAAAGGATTGCTTCAGAACAAGAAGAGAGGAAACTCTTGAAAGCTTGTCTTTTTTTAAATGTATAAATACATTGAGTGTTGCCATTTATTTTCTTTTTTCTTACTTGTATTTATTCTTTACTTTAGTTAATAAAGTGAAGGTAAACTTTGGTGAATGAAAGCCCGTTTTTTAAAAATACTATTAAAAACAGGGGCACTTTCATTCATCAAAGTTTACAAAGCAGCCGTTTTGATTAAAAACTTACCTTTTTGTCTTTTCACAGCCAGAGCAGCTTCCCCCTCCTGGAAATCCTCTCCTCACACGTCAGCAATGACTAATCCGGCTTCCTCCAATCACGGCTTTCTCCCCAGGGGAATTTGCCTGAGGCCATGCTGTGATTGGAGGAAGCCGGATTAGTCATTGCTGACGTGTGAAGAGAGGATTTCCAGGAGGGGGAAGCTGCTCTGGCTGTGAAAAGAAATAAAGGTAAATTTTTATTAAAAACGGCTGCTTTGTAAACTTTGATGAATGAAAGTGCCCCTGTTTTGAATAGTATTTTTAAAAAACGGGCTTTCATTTATCAAAGTTTACCTTCACTTTAAAAGGACAATAGAGTCAAAATTAAACTTAAGTGAATTGGATAGAGTATGACATTTTAAACAACTTTTTAATTTATGTATGTTATCAATTGTGCTTAGTTCTCTTGATATCCTTTATGAAAGAGTAATCCTGGTGAGCTCAGGAGCATGCACATGAGTCTAGCCATCTGGCAGAAGTGTTTATAGCAATGTTATACATAGATACAAATACAGCTGCCACGCTAAATAGCTTTACTCTTTAACAAGATATCAAGAGAACAAACCAAATTTGATACAAGAACTACATTGGAATGTTGTTTTAAATAAAATGCTCTTCTGAATCGTTTAAGTTTAATTTTGAATTTGCTGTCCCTTTAATGAAGTGTATTATGATAAAAATGAAGCATATATTGTGAATGTATTTTAATTCATCATGTGTATTATAAATGCAAATAAAATGCACTGTGTGGTGCTGTTTAAAGCAGTTGTTTAATCCGCACATGGCTTCACCCCAATGAAGAAAACATTTGAACAAAATCTAAAGTCACTAACCCTATAGCCAAAATGTTTCCATTGAAAGCTGCAGTTATTTCTACATGGTAATACAGCAGTTATCAGCAACCTTGCCCAAGGCTGCCATCAGGGGGTGACAGACAGGGGTTACTAGCATCAGGGTACTGCTGGGCTCAGGAGGCCGGGGGCAGACCCCTATCACCTGCAAGACCAGGGCTCAATTAACCCACTGTCATTGCTACAGCTGCCATCTCACTTTAATTTATGCATGGCATGATGGTAATTGTAGTTTCCATGCAATGCACAATTTCCAGCATGATACCAGCAGCTTCAGCAGTGCATGGAGGCAATTTCTTAGTGCCCCAGGCAGTTATTGTCTCCTGCACTGCAGCAGGCAGCCTGTGTGGGCGGGGCTGGGAGCCACTGCTTCAGGTCTGTATGTGGAGAGGGGTTAAGTTCTCTGGTTATCAATATATACTAAATCTTGCGTGTCTGGTTATCACTACTAAGAAATTGGGTACTTTGTGTCATATTTGATGAGTATGCATCTTTTAGTTAATTTCTTAACTTAGAGCTTTGTTTGTTTGCTTTATTTTCATTTTAATTAATTAAAATGTTGTGTTTTTTTTTTTTTTTACATATTATATCACCTAAAAAAATAAATTCTGGATACGCATGCCTATGATATATATATATATACACACACACACACACAATTCAGTTCACTTACGTGTACTTTGATAATTTTACTGTTAAAGCTGTTTAGAACCACTATTATATCTTCTTTATCAGATGGGGAATCTGTGCCGATGTGCCTACAAGAAAATAAAACAATATAACATTAATTTATATCAAGTCAAATTTTGCATTTTTGTTTCGCGTTTCTAGAAAAAAAAAGTTATAAAAAAATCCTCTCATGTTCAAATGGTTAAAATGAACAGGAAGGATGGTGTTTTATGTAGAAGCATACTTTGTCGCTTGTAGATGATATTGATCCTTCTAGCAGTTCAAATACAATTACAAAGTGAAACTTATTTTGCTGAAGCAATATGAGAGCAACTTAAATGTGTTTCAGGTCAAACCATCTGTTGAAAAGCTTTCTGAGATTGGAGTAAAATAAAAAAAGCAGTATGTTATTTTATCTCTTTTTCCCATCATTTACAATCAGAGCATTGTGCTGATGATTCATTTTTACAGCAACGGATACTGAATGTCCAATGTTCTTTTTATTTTGTTTGTTCTTTAAAATGTACTTTTTCGTGTTCAACAGAGTTTGCAAACAAAATACAGAGGCTGATTTATTCTAACAGGTTTATTTTACTCAGGATCCATATAACTAAAACACGTAATGGAACATAAGCATTTGTCAGACAATACCTGTTTATGTAGCACATGGGTTTTTCAAAATCTATATTTTAAAACTATGCTAACAAAAAACAGCGTATCTGATCTGAAAAAATAATTCAGCGTTTGGAACATGGTAAAAGATGGAATGGTCACAAAATATTAATTATAAAAATATACAGTGGAATGTCAAACAACCTTTAGAATAATTAAAGTGAATGTAAACATTGAGGAATGTGTGCCAGGTTTTAAAAAAAAACTATTAAAAACAGGGATACTTTCATACATCAAAGTTTACATTTTAGCCGTTTTGTTAAAATACTTACCTTTTTTTCTTGCAAAGCCAAAGCAGCGCTTTCCCCGCCCGTTACTCGTCTCTTCTTATGTCAGCAATGACGACTCCGGGGCTTCCTCCAATCATGGCTCCCCCCCGAGCAAACATTGCCTGAGGCCATGCCGTGATTGGAGGAAGCCGGAGTCTTCATTTCTCCCACTTATCCCTCCCACTTTCCATTTCTAATCATTTCAATGTATAGCCAAGCAGAGATTAGAAAATAGGAAAGACAAAGCAGTGTCTGTAGAAGTGTCATTAGAACTGCTGCCCAAAAAGTGAAATGGGCGGGCCTATGGACCATCATTATTCCAAATTAAAAGAATGTATCAGGTAAGCATAAATTATGTTTTCTTTAGTAAAATAATGATGGTCCATAGGGCTACATAACACATGGAATTAATACCCAAACTGATGGTCTATGTTATTTTTTAAAAGACTACGAAGTTGCAACTGCTCTTTTAGAATGAGCTGTGATACGCTTAGGAGGCAACTTTCCCTTGCTCCTTAGAGTTCGCAGGATGTAGACAAAATGAAGGAGCAACAATATCATTGTTATTTTTCAAAGAAACTACCTTAGAAATGAAATCATATTTAGTACGAAGTACAGCCATGTCCTTGTGCATAATTATAAATGGAGAATCACAGGACAAGGATGGCAACTCAGAAACTCTCCTATCTGAGAAGATTGCTAATCAGCACTTTCCTAGATAAAAGTTTTATATCAATTTAATGCATCGGTTCAATAGGAGGTCCATGTAATACCGAAAGAACTAAATTTAAATTACAGGGAGGAGAAATAGGTCTCACAACTGGCCTAATTCTAACTAGTATCTGGACAAAAGTCTGAACATCAAGAAGTCTAGCTAATTTCCCATGAAAAAAAAAAAACAGATAAGGCAGAAATTTTACCTTTAATGGAGCTAGCAGACAAGCCCTTATCAAGGCCATCCTGTAAAAACTTACTTGATAAATTTATTTCTTTCATAGTGGCAAGAGTCCATGAGCTAGTGACGTATGGGATATACATTCCTACCAGGAGGGGGCAAAGTTTGCCAAACCTCAAAATGCCTATAAAAACACCTCCTACCTCACTTATACCTTAGTTTAATGTGTAGCCAAGAAGTGAGGTGTAAATGAAGGAGTAAAAAGCATACAAAAAGAGGAAAAAATAAAGTGCTTTATACAAAAAATCATCACCACAAAAAAAATAGGGTGGGTCTCATGGACTCTTGCCACTATGAAAGAAATTAATTATTTCATGTAAGTGGCAAGAGTCCATGAGCTAGTGACGTATGGGATATATCATGTAAGTGGCAAGAGTCCATGAGCTAGTGACGTATGGGATATAATACCCAAGATGTGGAAAACCACAAATCACTAGAGAGGGAGGGATAAAATAACAACAGCTAAATCCGCTGAGAAATTAAATCCAATCTAAGTTTTCTTTTAAAAGTTTAAAAAAAAAGAAGACCAAGTTGCTGCTTTGCAAATTTGATCAACTGAAGCTTCATTCTTAAAAGCCCAAGAAGTGGCAACTGATCTAGTGGAATGAGCTGTATTTCTGTGAGGCGGAGACTGCCCCGACTTCAAATAAACTTTGTGAATCAAAATTTTCAACCAAGATGCAAAAGAAATAGCAGAGGCTTTCTGACCTTTCCTGGAGCCAGAAAAAAATAACAAATAGACTAGAAGTTTTTCTGAAATCTTTAGTAGCCTCAACATAATATTTCAAAGCTCTTACCACATCCAAAGAATGTAAAGACCTTTCAAGAGTATTCTGAGGATTAGGACACCAGGAAGGAACAACAATTTCCCTATTAATGTTGTTAGAATTCACAACTTTAGGCAAACATTTTAATGAAGTCCGCAAAACAGCTTTATCTTGATGGAAAATCAGATAAGCCTGCATCATGGTCTCAATGACCGCTCAGAAAACCCACACTTAGTCAGGACTAAGCGTTCAATCTCCAAGCAGTCAGCTTTAGAGAAACAAGATTTAGATAGAGGAATGGACCCTGAGTTAGAAGGTCCTTCCTCAGAGGTAACCTCCAAGGTGGAAGAGATGACATCTTCACCAGGCCTGCAAACCAGATTCTGTGAGGCCATGCAGGAACTATTAGAATGACTGATGCACTCTCCTGTTTCTTTTTTTGGGATTTTCTGACCTCTGTCAGAAAAATTTTCATAGGGAATCTATTATGGTCCCTAAGGAAACCACCCTTGTAGCTGGAACAAGGGAACTCTTTTCCAAATTCACTTTCGAACCGTGGAAACGTAGAAAAGACAACAAGATCTCTGTATGAGAGTTTGGTTGTTAAAAAGATGGTGCCTGAACTAATTAATCGTCCAGGTAGGGCGCCACAGCAATTCCCTGAGACCTGATCACTGCCAAGAGAGCCCCCAGAACCTTCGAGAAGATTCTGGAGCTGTGGTAGGGCCAAACCGAAGAGCCACAAACTGAAAATGTTTGTCTAGAAAGGCGAATCTCAGAAACCTGTGATAATCCCTGTGGATTGGAAAATGAAGATACACGTCCTTCAGATCTATGGTCGTCATGAACTGACCCTCTTGGACCAAAAGAAGAATGGAACAAATGGTTTCCATTTTGAAGGATGGTACCCTGAGAAACTTGTTGAGGCACTTTAGATCTAAATAGGTCGAAAGGTTCCCTCTTTTTTTGGGAACCACAAACAGATTTGAATATAATCCTAGACCCTGTTCCCTTACAGGGACTGAAACAATCACTCCCAGGGAGGAAAGATTCTGACCGCAGTTCAAGAATGCCTCTCTTTTTACCTGGTCTGCAGATAATCTTGGAAGATGGAATCTGCCCCTGGGAGGGCAAGATTTGAATTCTATTTTGTAACCCTGAGATACTATGGCCACAGCCAGAGGGTCTGGAACATCTCGTATCCATGCTTGACAAAACTGGTCAAGTCTGCCCCCCACTTGATCCGATCCCGGACTGGGGGCAGACCCTTCATGCTGACTTAAGACTCAGCTGACGGTTTCTTAGATTGCTTCTTCTTGTTCCAAGACTGATTGGGTTTCCAAGAAGACTTGGATTGCTCCTGCTTGGAAGAGGAATATGAAGTAACCTTTGAAGTTACGAAAGGAACGAACATTACTGTGGCATCCTTTAGGTCTGTTTCTCTTATCTGGTGGGAGAAAAGACCCTTTTCCACCTGTAATATCAGAAAAGTTTTCTGCCAGGCCAGGTCCAAACAAGGTCTTACCCTTGTAAAGAAGCGCCAGAAGCTTGGACTTGGAGGTAACATCAGCTGACCAAGATTTTAGCCACAAAGCCCTGCGGGCTAGGACAGTGAAGCCAGACATCTTAGCTCCCAGTCTAATAACTTGCATGTTAGCATTAGAAATAAATTGGCTAGTTTGAGAGCCTTAATCCTATCTTGGATTTCCTCCAACAAAGTTTCTTCTAAAATTAAATCAGACAAGGCATCGCACCAATAAGATGCCACACTTGCTACTGTGGCAATACAAACTGCAGGTTGCCATTAAAGACCCTGATGTACATACATCTTTTTCAAATAAGCATCCAGCTTCTTGTCCATGGGATCCTTAAAGAAGCAGCTATCCTCTATAGTAATTGTATTTCTCTTAGCCAGAGTAGAAATAGCCCCTTCTACTTTAGGCACCATGAATCTTCAATGGAGTCAGCAACAGGAAACATCTTTCTTAAAGATGGGAGACGGGGAAAAAGGTATCCCTGGCTTCTCCCATTCCTGTGAAATAATCTCTGTCACACTGTCTAGAACAGGAAACACTTCGACAGAGGAAGGAACATCATAGTATCTATTAAGTTTACTAGACTTTTTAGGGTTGACAACAACAGAAGAATCAGAGTCGCCCAAAGTAGCCAATACCTCCTATAACAATACACAAATGTGTTCAAGCTTAAATCTAAAGTTTACTTCTTCAGAATCAGGTAAAGGAATTATACTATCTGAATCTGAGATTTCACCCTCAGAGGCTACCGACATATCCTCCTCACCAGACTTATGAGGGAGGGCAACCTGCGTGGCAGTAGGAGGAACAGAAACCATAATATCTGAATGTTTACATTTCCTCTTGCGTTTTCCCAGTGTAGGAAAAGCAGATAATGCCGCAGATACCGCAGAAGATACCTGAGCCGCAAAATCTGCAGGCAAATAAACTCCTCCAGGAGGTTGAGAGGAACAGCAGGGCACTGTATGTGATGCAATCGAGGCTTGGGACGTTTGAGGAGAAGACTGTGGCATAGCATGAACAGCATGATCCTGAGAGACATTAGGCTCAGAAACAAAAAAAAATTTACTTTTCAAGGTTCTATCTAAACATGAGGAAATCCTGTTCCATGTTCCTAGCTTAAGGTATACCCACAGAAAACCAGATTTTTTGTTTTTGTTTTTAATATTGTCACTTTAAATTTCAAAATGTACACCGAGCGATATTTCACTAAAAAAACCACACACCCCAAAGAAGGCTCTCAACACCTCAGCAAACGGAGGTGCCATACCTACTCTCCGGAGAAGCAAACAGCTTGTCAAAGTAACCCTGCCGGTCTCAAAAATCAACCAGCACAGCCGATGTCACTCTGAAAGCGGAAGAAATAGAGAGTCATGTGACAGGCTTTTTAAAACACTGCGCAGTAAGAGAAAGCGCACGTTGCAAAGCCGGCAAAAGCTTAACCGGACACTGACTTGCGATTCCTCTGAAATTAGTGCCGTTCTTAAAGCCATACTGAATCACAAATGCACACATAAAATAAAAACCCTCTGCCCCTAATAAACCAGTTAAAGGCCCCTTAGAACCACCAGTTGAAAAGCAAATAATTACTGAGCCACAGATAATGTTAACCTTTTCCTATCAATATAGGAAGGTTAACCCTTAAGTCTCCACATACATTTCCTCTGTCTGCACACTGCCAAAATAAAAAACCCTAACTAAGGGTTTAACATATCCCATTAAAATAAAACAGCAAAAACCTTTTAAGTGCAAGTCTCCAGACCTAGAAGACAAAAGCACTTACCTGCACATCCAGCTGTCCGGCAGGTGAAAGGACACATACTCCTTACAGAGACCTGTAGAAAAAGAAAGAACAGAGTAACCAACTCTGGCTTTCTATACCAAGGGCAGCAAACATGTCAGAAAACCAAGCAAGGACTACCTCACAACTTTCTAACTGCTTAAAAGCCACCACTACTCTACTGAAGAGATTAACATGGACACAGCTAAACCCAAAAACTTGCTTGTAGTTCAAATTCTTCAGACACCAAACTTCACCTCCTCCATTGACAGAGGCAAAGAGAATGACTGGGGATTATGGGCAGGAGAGTGACATTTAACAGCTTTGCTGTGGTGCTCTTTGCCTCCTCCTGCTGGCCAGGAGTGATATTCCCACTAGTAATTGAATGATGTTGTGGACTCTCTATATCTTAGGAAAGAAACAGAGATATTCTGGGAAGCTGCCACGGCTTATCTGGGGGGGGGGGGGGGGGGGAATAAAAGCTTATATGATTATAAAAAAAAAAAATTGAAAGCATGTGAGATCCAATTATCCAATCAAGTCCAAAATGCATATCAAAAGTATATCAGTGTTCCAACCAAATTATTTATTATAGGATAAATGTAAACAAGCTTGTCTATAAAGGAACCTTTTTATAAAACAAAAAATATCCTGGGAAGAGTTAAAGATAAATGCGATATATAAGGGTCAATATGGCAAATCAGCTACATTTTTGTCTAGACTGGACAAAGCTAGGAAAAAAATAATACAATACAGTTCTGCTCATAAGCTTACATATCCTGGCAGAATTTATAATTTCTTGGCCATTTTTCGGAGAATATGAATGATAACACAAAAACTTTTCTTTCACTCATGGTTAGTGTTTGGCTGAAGCCATTTATTATCAATCCACTGTGTTTACCCAAATGACCCTGATCAAAAGTTTACATACCGTGATGATTTTGGCCTGATAACATGCACGCAAGTTGACACAAAGAGGTTTGAATGGCTATTAAAGGTAGCCATCCTCACCTGTGATCTGTTTGCTTGTAATTAGTGTGTGTGTATAAAAGGTCAACAAGTTTCTGGACTCCTGACAGACCCTTGTATCTTTCATCCAGTGCTGCACTGATGTTTCTGGATTCTGAGTCATGGGAAAAGCAAAAGAATTGCCAAAGGATCTGCGGGACAAGGTAGTTGAACTGTATAAAACAGGAAGGGTATATAAAAGATATCCAAGGAATTGAGAATGCCAATCAGCAGTGTTCAAACTCTAATCAAGAAGTGGAAAATGAGGGGTTCTGTTGAAACAAACCACGGTCAGGTAGACCAACTAAAATTTCAGCTAGAACTGCCAGGGAAATTGTTCGCCAGAAGAAAGCCATTACTACGCAAATGCCACAAAGTATCCCACTTACAATACGCCAAACAGCACAGAGACAAGCCCCAAACCTTCTGGCACAAAGACATTTGGAGTGATGAGACCAAAATTGAGCTTTTTGGCCACAACCATAAACGCTACATTTGGAGAGGAGTCAACAAGGCCTATGATGAAAGGTGTGGCTGCACTGTTAGTCGACGGACATTTGGCCGACAGACATTTGGCCAACGGATAATAGCCCGACACACAAGTGGCTGTCAGATAACAGTTGGGCCACGAGATAGGTAGATAGATTTGATAGATTAGATAGATAAATAGATGCAATAGATAGATAGTTATTCAATAGACAGATATATAAATAGATAGATTTGATAGATAGATAATTTCACAGACAGAGAATTACAAGACGTGCGGGCTGGGACCCATGGTTAGGTTCCCAGAGGTGGTTGCGGCGCCCGAGGCTCTGATTAGAACAGAGCACTCCGGAGCCTATCTGCCCTCGGCCGAACTCAGAACATGCTTCGGCATTTTGTCCGTCGGCCAAATGTCCGTTGGACAGAATGCCGTCGGCCAAATGTCCGTCGGCATTTTGTCAGAGCACCGATGAAAGGTACAACATTCCTACTATGAAACACAGATGTGGATCGCTGATGTTTTGGGGATGTGTGAGCTACAAAGGCACAGACAATTTGGTCAGAATTGATGGCAAGATGAATGCAGTATGTTATCAAAAAATACTGGAGGAAAATTTGCATTCATCAGCTCGGAAGCTGCGCAAGGGACGTACTTGGACATTCCAACATGACAATGATCCTAAACACAAGGCCAAGTCGACCTGTCATTGGCTACAGCAGAATAAAGTGAAGGTTCTGGAGTGGCCATCTCAGTCCTGACCTCAATATCATTTAGCCACTCTGGGGAGATTGCAAACGTGCAGTTCATGTAAGACAGCCCAAGAATTTACAGGAACTGGAGGCTTTTTTGCCAGGATAAATGGGCAGCTTTACCATCTGAGAAAATAAAGAGCCTAATCCACAAATACCAAAAAAAGACTTCAAGCTGTCATTGATGTTAAAGGGGGCAATACACGGTATTACGAACTGGGGGTTATGTAAACTTTTGATCAGGGTCATTTGGGTAGTTTCTGTTGTCATTATGATTTAAAAAGAGTAAACACAGTTGATTGATAATAAATGGCTTCAGCCAAACACTAACCTTGAGTGAAAGAAAAGTTTTTGTGTTACCATTCATATTCTCTGAAAAATGGCCAAGAAATCATAAATTCTGCCAGGGTATGTAAACTTATGAGCACAACTGTAGAAGCTATCTCAGTTGGAAACGAAAGATGCACAGATCTTGCTAATATTAAGAAAGCCTTTGTTGAACATTTCCGAAATATTTATGCACGTAAAGATATTAATTTGGTTAATAAAAACGATTTTTGGAATAAAGTTATCTTGCCTAAAATCCCATGTAACCTTTTAGATTCACTAAAAAGTCCCATTACGAGAGATGAAGTCCTGAATGTAATAAATTATTCAAAGCCAAATAAATCTCCCGGCCCAGATCAAATACTTGCGGAAATGTACAAAATATTAAAAACAGAAATCGTAGATACATTAACCAAACTCTTTAACAACTATTACATTGAAGCTCAAACAATGTCTAAATACTTCTCGGCGTTGATCATTACCTTAATTCTGAAAAAGGATAAAAGTCCTTTAGATCCAGGGTCTTACAAACCCATCTCATTGCTTAACTTAGATTATAAATTGTTAACCCCTATTATCTCCAACAGATTAAAATCCTGTCTGGGCGTTAATTATACATGAAGACCAATCTGGTTTTATGACAGGAAGATCCTCAATTAAAAATATGCGCAAAGTTACCTTATTGTTTGAAGTATTTTTATGGAACTTATTCCAAAAATGCTATAAGGCTGAACATGACTTTGCTCTGCTATCAATCGAAGCAGAGAAAGCATTTGACTCGGTAATCTGGGACCATCTGTACACTTCCCTAGACAAGTTCAGTTTCGCAGGTTATTTTGCAAAATTTGTTAAGCCTTTATAAGATCACCCAATATCCTCTATTATGATAAACGGTAGCCAAACTCTTAATTTTACTTTGAATAAGGGAACCCAACAGGGATGCAAACTTTCTCCGCTACTGTTCAACATTGCAATAGAACCCCTCGCTATTTTATTCAGAAAAGATCTGCAAGGAATCATGCTAGGAGAACAAAAGCTAGTACTATCACTATATGCATATGATCTACTCTTATTTATAAAAAATATCAAAGAGAACATACCTAAAGTCATTAGGATTGTTAATGTATTCAGCTCCTTCTCTGGCTGCAAAATTGATATTAGCAAGTCTGAAATTCTCTGGATATATAAAAATAAAAATAGCTTTAAGGAACATCTATTTAAAGAAGCTCTATGTATTAAATATCTTGGAATTTAACTACATGCGGACCCAAGTCAGTGGTATAGGCTGAATTATACCCCCCCTTCTTTATAAAAGCAAATCTGAAACTCCAGAGATGGAGTGTTTTCCCTATTTCTTTGTCAGATAAAATTATGATCATAAAAGCAATTTTATTCCCACAATTAATGTACATCATGCAGAACTTACCTTTCTTTATTCACAATAAAGATATAAAGGGCTTTAATGAAGACTGCACCAAATTTCTATGGAATAAGAAAAGACACATGCTGTCCCTATTGAAATTATCACTCACTTTAGAAGACGGTGGGCTAGTTTTCCCGGTTATTAAAAGGTATAATATTGTAATACTGGCACGTTTTGCAATTAATTGGCTAACGGAAGGAAACTATCTTACGTCTCTTTCTCTGGAAGGATTGGTCTCTCCATTTTGCTGAAAGCAGTGTTACATTATCCCCCTTCACATTTACCAGACTATATTAAAAAAATATAAACGTACTGAGTAATGTTATTGACGCCTGGCAAAAACTTAGCTCAGCGCTAGATTTGAACTTTGAGTTATCCTTCCTATATAAGGCAACCCCAAATTTATTCCTGGTCTACACTCAGAAGTTTATTAAAATTGGGCACAAAAGGGGTTGCTTTATGTACACCAGTTTGTGGATAGCCTGTGTAAAATGAAATCTTTTAAAAGTATCTCTAGAAAATTAAGTCTAACAAAAACTTTTATGCCCATCTTAAAATTAGATACTATATAGGAGGAATTAGAAGGACAAATCAGGAGTTGGGCTGGTGGGAAAAAATTAATATCTACATGACTAGTTATAGAGCAGGTAATAATAATATAGCTTTGCTATACAAAATCTTGCTAGCTAAACAGGGTCAAATACATTTAAATAACTTATTGGGGAAATGGAATACTAAATATAGCGATATATCCTTGGACACTATCAAAGCAAGTTATAAATGGGTTCAGAATGCCAAGGGACAATACACATTATATTTTGTCACTTTCAATTCCATCAAATTTTATTACATTATGACACTATACACATTAAGCTAGGAAATTTGCCTTTTTTCACCACTATTAGTCACTCCATACACATTAGGTCAACAAGTTTTTTCACTATTTTTTTAATTATCTATCTCACTTTACATTTGTGCTTATTTCAGTTCAGCTAGCACACAGTAGTCAGTTCAGCTAGCACACAGTATCCATCTTTAAATTAATAATTGGGATTTTAGTGTTCGTTTGACTCAATAGGTATTAGAACAAATAATACACACATTTTTATCATGATTAAATTATTTTTTAATCTCTTGTATATATTGTGTGTATTGTTTGTATTAGCATAATTTATTCCTTGCATATATTTGCTTCTATTTTGCAGTTATGTTTGTATGCTGGCACAGATAACATCATATGTTGTTTGCTGCTATTTTGCAGTTATGTTTGTATGCTGGCACAGATAACATATCATATATTGTTTGCTGCTATTTTGCAGTTATGTTTGTATGCTGGCACAGATGACATATCATATATTGTTTGCTGCTATTTTGCAGTTATGTTTGTATGCTGGCACAGATAACATATCAATTGTGATTTTGGATTTGTATACTTTTTATTGTGTACGTTTTACTATAAATGTATGTGTTTTCTATTGTATATATATATACATATGCATTGTTATCATTATTGTTGATGCAGGGTTGACATGATGGCTTTTGTTTTTAACAATAGTTTGATGTTTACATAGATAGGAGTTTACTTTAGTCAGCTGTTGATAGTCACTAATTAACCTATCATTGATTAAGACAGCTTTGTTAAATAGCAATGTATCAGTCATTTTCACACTGAATAGCCTGAGGAAACAGCCCCTGTGAGGCTGAGAAACATGTTGCTTTGTTTTTATGTTAAAATGTTTTTATTGATTTATCAAGCATCTTACAAAAATAGAAGTTGCTTTGTTTTTAAATAAAGATATATGTTTTTATGATACACTTGCTGCTGTTTGGAATATTTTCACACTGGTTTTTGGAGTTTTTTTGGCGAAGACTCTGTTTGCCAAGAGAGTGGTCCACTGGGCGACTGAGAAGTCCCAGCTTGCTGTTACTGCACCTGGAGGTGCAGTACTTTTCGTAAGTGTGACTTTATATTATCTTTACACCGGATTGGACTGTACTAGGCTATGTTAGCTCTTTTTTGTGACTCCCTACAGACACTGTTGCCGTATTGCTGATCAAGTCCGCGTCTATGTGCCCTGTGTACCTTCCTCAGTGAGCTGGACCACTACAAAGTTCCAGTCTGCCCCACTAGCACTATTGGGTGTGCTGTGCTTGTGAGTACCCTATCTCATATATTTTCTATTTTAAAAGGTTTTTATTGAGCATATATTATACAACAAGAAATGAGAGACCATACAAAATTATCAAGTACAGCAGACTATCATAATAGTCAAGACATTTGAAATACAGACGTTTTTTTTGAGTATTAGGTGTCTTCAAAGTCGACTAAAAAGTTCAATCAGAAATTCCTTTTCAATTCTCTCTAACAATACTAATACAGCTCATTTTTAAATTTTCTAAAGTGAACAAGCATCATAATAACAGATAACGTAAATCAAGTGAGACAGCCCGAAAAAACCTTCAGGCAGGCGAAATGTTCTATCTGGCTGTCATGTGCTAAGTGAGTAGAATATATCAATCAATATACTCCATGAAGTGTAAGTGAAGGTTAAGAAAAGTTATATAGGGCATAAAGACGGTCAAAGGTAAGAAAAAGAAAGAGAAAAAGTAGAAAAAAAAAAAGGGGGTGGATTTTTCCCTTCTCTTCTTCTCCTCTCCATTTTAAGAAAGATAAATGGTGTAACAGAAAGGTGAGTAAGGGACAGGCATTTCTGCTTTAGATGGCAACGGGATCTAGCCTGTGGAACTAAAGGGGGGGGGGGGGCAGAGTTCCAGTATCGCCTCATATAGTTCCATGTTCCAATTTTTCATATATTGATATCTTTCTACTTGGAGAAGTGAGGTGACCTGACTTTTCCATAAGGCTACTGTCGGGACCTCACAAGATTTCCATCTCTGCGGGATAAGGGCTTTTGCACTTAAAATAATGAACATCAAAAGTTTTTTAGACCTGTTTCGAATCTTAGGCAAGTCCAAAAAAAGAATGATGCTGGGGTCTTTTTGTAGTTGTATGTTAATTTTCGTATTTATCTCGTTGATCACATCCGAAGAGAAAGTGCCCAGTTCCCCGCAACCCCACCATATATGTATTAAATCTGCTTCCTCCCCGCATCCCCTGCTACACTTCTTGTATATGTGTTGTAATCTAACCGGGGTTAAATACCACCTCGCCAGAAGTTTGAAATTAATTTCTGTGATATTAGAGGAAATAGTAGCTGTCTTATGGCTTTCGAGAGCTCGGCCCCATTCCTTTTGGCTAATCTCTCTATCTAAGTCTCTGGCCCATTTATAAGTGAAAGACGGCCAAATTCATCTCTTTTTTTTGTGCGTCTGTATAATATGTGCCAGTTGGGTATAAGCGAACCATGGTGGGGGAGAACCCCCATCACTCCCAGAGATATCTTCTCTCCGTACCAGTCTGTTTCCTACTATTATGTTTTTTATGGCGAGCTTCTGCACTGGTGGACAGGGACATTCTAGAGAGGGGAGACCCATTGTCGGTATGTCAGGATTTCTTCTGTACAGTGTCATAGGGGAGGGTATTGTGGAGATATAAGTAGATGTTTTGAGGAGTTTATCCCAAGTTGTAAACACTTCCTGCCAGAGTGGTTATTGAGAAATCTCAGCCTACCTTGATTTGGGGGAGACCCACGCCCAAGTGCCCATGTTCTCAGAACCCACAAGCTCCCTATCCAATTGGATCCATCTTTTGTCAGCTGAATTGTAGCACCATTCTACTACGCTGCAAAAATATTGCTTGTCTGTATAATTCAATGTTCGGTACCCCCAGTCCTCCTTTGAGTCTAAGGAGAAACATAGTGCTCTGTGGGATACGTGGTCTGATTTTTTTGCCAAATGTATTGCCCTATAACGTTCTGAAAGTTTGTGACGTAATGTCTAGGCAATGGAATAGGTAGTGTCTGTAAAATGTATAATATTCGGGGTAAGATATTCATCTTAATTACTTGAACTCTGCCCAGCCATGAGATCTGCTTATTGTTCCAACTAGAAAGATCAACTGTTATCTGTTCTAGCAGGGGTTTGTAATTGGCTGGAAACAAATCTTTGGGGTCTGCCGTTAGATAGATACCCAGGTATTTCATTTTGTGGGGCTGAATGATCAGGGGACTAGAGGCTTTTATTTTGAGCAAGGTTTCTTTAGGTGTGGTAATGTTTAATATTTCTGACTTAGATGTGTTAAGATGGAAGTAGGAAAACCTACCATATTCCTCAAATTCATCCAATAACGCTGGCGGGGAGTCTTCGGGGTCAGACAACATACACAAGATGTCGTCGGCATATAGGGCTAATTTATGTTCTGAATTATTTATCTGGATGACGTGTATCAAGGGATTTTGCCTAATCTTATAAGCTAATGCGTCAACCGACAAAGCAAACAGAATTGGGGACAAGGGACAACCCTGTCTTGTACCATTAGTGATACAAAATGGTTCAGACAGTATATCATTCACCCTCACTCTGGCAGTAGGATTAGTGTATAAGACAAATTTGTTTGAAATAAAGGTATCACTAATATTCATCTGCTTTAAAACAAAGCCGAGAAAGCCCCAGTTGACCCGATCAAAGGCCTTCTCTGCATCAGTGGAAACCAATATCATTGGGGCCTGAACATTATGGGCATGAGAAATCAATTGAAGTATGCGCAGCGTATTGTCCTTCGCCTCCCTCCCCGGGACAAACCAGACCTGATCCGGGGCAACCAATTTAGTTAAAATCTTGTTAAGTCTGTCTGAAAGGATTTTGGCATATATTTTCACGTCCACATTGAGTAGGGATATTGGTCTAAAGTTTTCCGGTCTTGTGGGGGATTTACCTGGTTTGGGCAGAACTGTAATGTACGCTTCCAGCATTTGTTTAGAGAAGCCGCCTATTTCGTCAATAATATTAAATAGTTGTGTAAGGTTGGGAGTCAAATTAGCCAAGAACAATTTATAATATTTGCTTCCGAAGCCATCTGGGCCCGGGCTATTTCCCAGTGGGGTACGTTTGATAGCCTCCGGGTATCTAGCAAGGCCGAGTCTACAGGGTTTAGGCGAGGAAGATTTAATTTAGTAGTGTAATTAGACGGATCTGGAGGATCCTGTGGACCCTGGTTCAAACCAGTGACACCATTTGATTGTTTATTGTTATATAGGGTTTCATAGTATTTTCTGAATGTTGCCACAATGGCAAAGCTATCTGTCTTAGTGTTCCCCTCTTTATCTTTCATTGTAGGAATATAGGATTTTAGACGCTTGCGCCGTAGAGTTCTGGCTAATAAGCGACCGGATTTATTCCCATGTGTATAATAATACTGCTTAAGTGCCAAGGCCTGTTTCTGCTGATCTAGGTGTAAGAAATCCCTCACGGTTGTGCGAGCCTGAGTTAGTGAATCTGTAAGAGCTGTGTCTTCTGGATGTTGTTTATGTACCTTTTCTGCCTCTGTAAGTGTTTGTAGTAGATTGTTGTATTTTTCTCTATGTAATTTGCGTATCCTAGCCTTGGGTTTAATTAATACGCCTCTAACTACGCATTTGTGCGCTTCCCAACGCGTAATTTCTGAGGTCTCTGCTATAGTGTTAATTGTAAAATATTCTTCAATGGATTTCTCTAAATCTGCTTTGACAAGGGCATCGTCAAGCAGGTGGTCATCCAGTCGTCATTGGAATGGGATGAGAGGTGTCTCCGGTCATTCCAAGGTGCACAGTACTGGCGCATGATCTGACCAAGTAATCGGTAGAATTTTAGATGTTTTAATTGTGGACAAAATCACAGGGTCTACAAACAAATAATCTAGGCGACAGTAAACTTTATGGGGGTGGGAGAAAAAGGTATAGTCCCTCCTGGTCGGATGTATCAGTCACCAGACATCGTGTAGGGCCAGATCTCTGAGAAGGTGGGTGATAATCTTAAGATCTCTTTTAGGTATGGTTGAGTTGCCCCCTGATGTATCTAGTTTGGGATCCATTGGAATATTAAAATCTCCACCCACAATGAGTGAGCCCTTTTATGATCTAGTATATGATTTGATAGAATCCTCATGAAGGATTTTTGGGTTTTATTAGGGAAATATGCAACGACAATTGTAATAGGCCGTCCATATAGTAACCCATGTACTATAATAAACCTGCCTTCGGGGTCCTTAACTACTTGAATAGAGTGAAATTGGATTGAGTATTGAAATAAAATTCCTACTCCATTTTTTTTGTTCGGTCCTGATGCAAAGAAGGCAAGAGGAAAATCCCTATAGTGCCATTTTGGGTCGTGTCCTTTTTTAAAATGAGATTCTTGGATAAGGACAATGTCCCCTCCAAGTCTACTAAGGTCCTTAACTACCATATTGCGCTTAGCGGGCTGTTCAGGCCTTTAGCTTTTATTGTTATAAATGTGAGTGTTTTACAAGCCTTAAATAAAGAGGGGGGTTGGGTAAGACAGGGAGAAGAGAAAAAAAAAAAGGGGGGGGGAGGAGAGGTAGAGGGGTAAAGATAAAGATAAGAGGAAACCAAGGGCGAAGAAACAAGAAAGAAAAGAGACTAGAGATAGAATAGAGCAAGTAAGGATAATAAGTAAAAAGAATACCTTGGGTGAGGAGTTTGTAACCTAACAACTAAGAAAAGTGTGTGGTTACTATCGAGGAGAGAGAGGAAAGAGCCCTTTCTCCCTGAGGGTTAACTAAGTGATAAGGAACAGGTTCGATTTGAATAATTGATTCCCGGGCTCTGAGATAAGTGAACCAAGTAGCTATGTCAGGTGGTAAGGTATGATCCTGAGCAAAAGGTGAGAATGAGGTTTACTTGTATATCCTTCAGACATATGTTCTCATCTCCCAGAGTCTGAGTTCTGAATCGGGCCTAAAAAGTGGGATATATGACTAAGTTATGTACAAAATGTATCATGTGAAAACCCCGGTTATGTAGGGGCTGTGTCCCACTGCCCATTTGTATATAATTGGCTTAGCATCAGACAATAACCAGAGGATACCATTATAAACATTCGAACAGACCATTAGCAGTCAAACAAGATAAAAGGAATACAGAAAGAA
Source organism: Bombina bombina (assembly GCF_027579735.1). Taxonomy (NCBI): domain Eukaryota; kingdom Metazoa; phylum Chordata; class Amphibia; order Anura; family Bombinatoridae; genus Bombina; species Bombina bombina. Next base: position 862,875,653 of record NC_069501.1, on the reverse strand, counting down.
GTGTCTACATACATTTCCAGGGAATAACCATTACCCCACAACATCAATCTGCAAATTAAAGGCAGTGTTTACTTAACATTTACCCCCCCCATGGTTGCTGCAATTTTGTAAAGTAAGGTGTGGTTTAATGCCTAGGACCATAATGTGGCCTACTTGAGTATCTACTAGAAGTCTGACATGATTTCCCAGACTCTGTGCCGGTCGTAGTATTCAGCTTAGTAACTAAGTTGTAAGCAAAATATGTTATGTAGAGACCTAGCGTGTCAAAGGTTATGTCTCCCCCTCTATAAACATATGATCAGAATTGCAGTCATATGTATAACCGCGGAGCTCCAGCATTTACCTTAAGGACAGGTCACATTCTCAAAAACAGCGCGAGAGAGACACAATAAGAAATGCAAACATACATTTTTCAAAAAATCTAACTGCTGAGAAAACATATTAACCAATGAACCCGAAATTAGCATAATCATTTCAGGAGCCATCTTTGTACATAAACATAACTTTGAAATGGGTATATCCTAATATTAAGTGCATATCAAAAACTAATTTTTTTTTATGATGGATAGCAGACAGCATCCAATCTCTCAGTACACCCTTTAAGTTCTATTAGTCTCTTCAGCCAGTCCCAAATTAGGGCAGTCCAGTCCCATAGTTCTCTGGCCCTTCATAAAGTAGAAGAGTGTGGCCCTCAGGTATGGCAAATGACAAATATACAGTTTAATGAATGCAATACGATACCTCATCTTGGCGTGGAATCAGCTAGTTGGTTGATATCAGGTTGGGTTACAGGAGTGGATCTCCCGCTAACCAACTTCGAGTCTGGGAAAGTGATTTTTAGGCCCAATTTTTCATTAAAATTGTGGAGGTCATGAGGGTAGCGGTATATTATGGGTGTCCCATTTTTAGTGGTAATTATACTCACTGGGAATCCCCAGCGATATTGAATCCCAGTAGATCTAAGCGTGTCAGTAATGAATCTTTGTTCACGCCGCTTTTGAAGAGTGGTAGGGCTAATGTCAGAGAAAATCTGGATATTAACACCGGCATGGGTGATAGGTGACTTCGCTCTTGTATTCTTCAGGACTTCTTCCTTGTCCAGAAAGTTCAGAAAGCGGACTATAACGTTCCGAGGTGGGGCCTTTGCAGTTGGTTTCGGCCTCAAGGCCCTATGGGCTCTCTCTAGGATCATCTCTGGAGCCGTTGGTGTACCTTTAATTGAACGAAACAAGTCCTGCAGACAGCCCTGCAATGCAGAAGGTATTATGGATTCCAGGATCCCCCTAATCCTTAAGTTATTTTTTCTGTTGCGGTTGTCGAGGTCTTCGACTTTATCCATCAGAAAGTTAATAGTTTCTTCATGGTTATGCAGTTGTTTAGTAGATTGTTGTACATCTTCGCACAGCATGGTTTGCACAATTTCTAGCTTGGACACCTTCTGCTTAACCTGTGTGATGTCTTTACGTAATTTGCCAAACAAGCCTCTGACCTCTTTAAGGACTTCTTTGATGTCATCTTTGGATGACAGAGTTTTAAGATCATCTTTAGTTATAAAAGAAGTAGAGTCTGTGGGAGAATCAGTCACTATTGTCTGAGGTTGTTGTTTAGGGATGTCTGGCCCACTATCAGCAGGAGGCTCTGCGGCTTTAAGATATTGGTTGAGAGTTGTGGTTTTTAATGGCCTCTCCATTTTAGAAGCTCTCTTACAGGGCATCCCAGAGTGATCTGTGCGTGATACAACAATTTCTTGACAACATTGTAAAAACAGGAGTTAAGCTGTGTGAATCAGAGTGCTGAAATTGTTGTTGCTTAATGTAAGCTGTTTTTATAAATGAAGTGTGCAACAGGCTTATAACATATACCAGGCCGGTCCCTCTTCTCTCTGTATGTCTCTGTAGTACCTTTGTAATAAATGTAGGTTGATAACCCACCGGAGTACAGCACACAGTTCCCCAATCAAGTAAGGGCTTGATTTTATCTACTGGACCATGGGAGTATATATACAGAGGGAAAAAACGATGGAAATCTCACCCCTGTGCTTGCAGGTCACCTTAGGCTTTGTGTTGCGTTACCTCCCCTGCGCTCCAGAACAGAGTGTCGCACTGACTCTTGGGGTGATATTTTAATGTGTCCTCCGCTCACCCGATGGGCTATATCCACTGCTGATAAGGCACAATAGAAAACCGTCAGGTCCGTCGGCACTTGTGGATACCACATGTGTGGTGCGGTCTGAAGCGGAGTAGTAGTGTCCACTTGTTTGCGATCTCGGTGACGAAACCAGACCTCCACAGTCTCAGGCCGGTCAGCGGTGGTTAGGATGGTCTGAAGGCTGCTTTTACTGCCGGGAACCTGTGATATTATTCCCTCAAGGAGAAAGTTAGCTACGGAGCCTATCTATCGTGCGGCCATTTCCCTGCTTGGCCAGGCTCCGCCCCCTATCTCATATATTTTAACATCCTTCTGCCTGACGGTACTAGGCCATGTTGGCGCCTCTGTCTCTCTTTTTTTTCCCCATCTCTACTGCCTGGAAAGATTCCCATATAAAATTAATTAATAAAGCTTACATCACACCTCTGAATTTGGTCAAATGGAACTTAAATACATCAAGTAACTGCCCGAGATGTAAATCCCTTAGCAAATTTATTGCACTGTTTTTGGTTCTGCCCCAAAATTAACAAATTCTGGAGTAAGGTGGAATATTGGCTCAACAAGAGCCTAGAAAATAGACTAAAACGTAAATCAAAACATATTTTTTTCCTAATTACAAACTTTAACAGGGAAAATGTTAAATTAATAAATACTTCCGTTATTCTGGGCCGCAGTTTGATCTTAAAATACTGGAAAAATAAATTGTCCCCCACTTTAGCTGTTTTTCTACATTCTTTTTACTATCAAATAATTTTCGAACAGTTTAATATATCTACTCAACAAAGCAAATAGATCCAATAATTTTTTAAGAAATAGCTAGGAGTCATAATACTTCACCACTTGCAGATTCAATTTATCCTTACATGACAATTTCACAAGACAGAACAATTTGAAGCATTCATTTTAAGGAATATTTTCCCGGTTGAATGGTATTCAAATTTCATGTGAGCTGTATCTGGGAGAGAGAGAGAGGAGGATATTATCCTATGTTATTTATATATATTATTATTTTTTGTTTTTTATATGCATGTTTCATCTTGGAGGGGGGGGAAGAGAAAATGTCAACAATGCGGTTTTATTGAGCAATGTTGGTTTCAACAACAGTCACTATCTATCTATCTATCTATCCATATACACATACACACAGAGAGAAGTGCACTCACAGGAACGAATAACTGGCTCAATACCATTGTTAGCCTGTTCTATGGCGATTTACCACCTGGGTGCAGCTTTTTAGCCCAGTAATGCTTTTCACAGAGTAGAACTTTCCTGTAGTATATCAGTCTGATCCCGCCTATTACGGTCAGTCCAGTGTCGAAATACCAGGCAATTCCTCTCTTAACAAGGAACACAGCAACCCCGTATGAAGAGGACGCTCCACACCGGATGTCTTGAAGGATGGACTCTCTCCGCACCGCCTGGATGAAGAAAGACACCGCCTGGATGGATGAATACCTCGCCGCCTGGATGAAGACTTCGCCGCCTAAATGTCCGGACTTCAGAAACTGTAAGTGGATTGTCGGGGGGATTAGTGTTAGGTTTTTTAAACTTTTTTTGGGTGGGGTTTTTTTTTCGATTAGGGTTTGGGCATTCTTAAAAGAGATAAATGCCCTTTTCAGGGCAATGGAATGCCCATACTAATGCCCTTTTCAGGGCAATGGGTAGCTTATGTTTTTGTTAGAGTTAGGTTTTTTATTTTGGGGGTTGGTTGGGTGGTGGTTTTACTGTTGGCCAGTTTTTCAGCGTTAAAACCGGAACGCAAAACTTGTAATCTATGTAAGAGTTTGCAATACATAAAAAAGCTCTATTAAAATCATCCCATGCTAAACAGGAGTGTTCTCCAGTGAACTGCACTGAGCAGTCAGCGGTTTTTATAAAGGGCCAGGCACCTATTTTCAAAAAACTGCCCAAAATGAAGGCCCTAAATTATACAGTATTTAAAATACCTATATGATGCATGTATAAGTTTATAGGATCCTTTTGAAGAGGAGCTGCCCTAGGGGACTGGACCTCCATGTGTGGATGAACTGTGATATTTTATATTTTATCTTGGACTGAGAAATTTCAGATTTTCTGTGTTTAGATATTGTGTTTGTGAGCCTTTTTTTTTTAAAATCATATTATAAACATTTTATTTTAAACATTTAACACATAAGATTTTTTTTTTTCTATAGAATGTTCATTAATGGGACTGAAAACCAAGGGGACTGCAAAATCCTTAATAAAGCTGGAAAGTGAAAGATATGTTAGAGATACCGCAATACTGCGTCACAAGGAAGGACAAACTGTTTACGAGATAGACACCTGAATAGATTTAACCAACACACAGCTGCTGCAAAGTTTTGGAAGCATATGTTAATGTTACTATATAGCTACAGTTTCTTTGTGTTCCTGTTTTTTTTTTAGGAAAGTCCTTCAAGCAATAGTTTCTGGTCATTAAATTATTTTGTCCCGTCCTCATTACTCTAGGACTCCCCAGCTTGGGAATTAGTTTCCCAGCAATAATGGATCGTTTACTCTCCCCATCTATGTGAAAGAAAATATAATTTATGCTGACCTGAAAAATTAATTTCTTTCATGGTGGTGAGAGTCCACGAGACTCACTCATTTTTTGTTACATTTAATTATATATTTTTTGGCAGTAGTTGAAATATCTACCTCTTTTTCCCTGCTTTTCTTTCTTGCTCTTATCCTTTCCTGCCTTGCTTCTTCTTCTTGTTTGGATATACGCCAGTGAGGTGGGAGGGTTTCTAAGGGTCTTAGAGTTTTGGTAATCTTTGCCTCCTCCTAGTGGCCAGGAGTATAATTCCCAGGAGTAATAGCTCATGGACTCTCACCACCATGAAATAAATACATTTATCAGGTGAGCATAAATTATATTTTGTGTGTGTAATTTAAATGTTTGAATGTTCGTTTTTATAGTTTGGTAAATTAGCTATTGTTAACATATACTTACTTGTGTAGTATATAATATTGTACAATTATGAATGGACTGTACTTTTGCTTAGCACTGTGCAATAATAGCAATATTAATAATAATAATAATAATAACCTGAATTTATTTTTTATTTCAACTAAGAGATAATTTAATTATGCAAGACATTTAGAACTCTAAAACTCCAAAAAAAAAACTATTTACTAAATATTTGCACTGCAGTTTCCCAGATTAGAGTAATTCAATGAATAGTTACTTATACAAAAAACAGTTTTGCTGCATACCACTGGACTAACAATACATACTAGTAAAGCAAATATTACTCTACATACACTACAAATTCTAATCTATCTTCATTTAGCAACATTACCTATAATATGAAGATTTGTCTTTGCGTTCAAAATATTTATACTGTTTCTTCCCTTTAAATTTATCATAGATTGCCTATCCCAAATATAACGCTCTATTCTTTTCACTGCTATTATATTCAATGTTCACAGTAGGAAATTCATATAATCCCATCAAATGTAGACTGATTCATCTCAGAATGCTTCTTCATGTTTAGTATAACGGATCCTTTCTACCAGCATCTTATGTGCAAATTCAAAATTTCTGTCATTCACATCATATCATGGCAGGAGATCCCATTTCACAAATGTCATATTTAACAAGCTATGTCTTGATTAGAATGAAGAACGGAGTAACTGCTTGTTTGTAAGTTCTCATGAGTCGGACCATCAATCTATTTCCTGTAATACGGTGATGATATCCTCTGACTAACAGACTTTCTCCTACAGTGTATATGGCAAAATAATGTCATACAACATCATAAGAAAATAGGTTATTGTTTAAACAGAAAAGGAAAGTAGGCCAAGTGGCTGCTTTTGTCTAAAATAAAAAGTGTTCTTTTATATCCTCAAGAGAAATCATATAAAAACCTATACAATCTAACAACTGGTTTAATAACTTAGTGAAAACATGTATCTGGGGAACAAAACACACATAACTGCGTCTATGAAAAGAGGAATGATTGAGGAATCTCAAGTCTCTACAGCGATCAGATGATTGGCTTCCCACTGACATCTTAGCACAAGAAGAACAAGACAATGATTTGATAAAAACAAACGCAGAGGCTACAGAGAGAAATCTAGAGAAACAGGTAGCCTTATACCACACTTTATAGTAGGTGGTAAGAAGAGTTTATTCCCGCTGATGACATATCATTTAAAAATGATCATATCAATAATGTCCAAACTGAAAATCATGTTGTCAATAGCCTAATAAAGGTTCAGAGCTTCAGGTCCAGTCATGCATTTCCTAGCAGTCATACCAGAAATGATAAATTGATTGGAGCGGAGCACATTTGGATTAATCATGAGGAAGAACATGCCCACATTAAGTGTTCTCCACAGAAAATGCTTAAGCTATCCAATGTACAAAGTAATTGCATAATTTTGTTAATATATTTTTCAACTGAGGTAAACCAAACTACAACAGAGTAGCACTCTTGCATAGCTCTCCACTAAACCAGTCTCTCGTGTGTTAGAGATAAAGACGTTTCCTATTGTCGATATAGGGCCAGATTACAAGTGGTGTGCTATTTAGCGCTTTCGCTCGCACGCAAACACTGCCAAAAGTAAACTTTTAACGCTTGCGGGTTCGCACGTGTTTTACAAATTGAAAGTAAAATGTTTGCACGCAAGCTGACTTGTGCCAACGTTAAGACTTCGGATATCGCAACTTTGCTAACATCTTCTTCTCCATAGACTTCAATGGAGCACGCTAACACTCATCGCTTGCATACTAAACTAATTCCATGTTAGACCGTTAGTTTGCATATGTGAGCCTGCATTCCACAATGTAAGAAGTAGCGGTGAATTCACTGAGGGTTCGCTCTGGGTGATTGACAGTCCTTTCTCTCACAGAACGGTCAAGCTTCACATGCTCACTTGAGCTTGCAATGATACATATGGCAGCGGATCCTGTTAGTCGGCTGCCCGTATGTAGCAAAAGCGAGTGTACAACTTTTCAAGTTGAGAAGCTAGTCTGCGCGCCTTTTAGTACATGGGGGCCTAGGTCCATAATAGGAAACTAAGGTGTAGATTACAATGTCCAGTTTGCACACTAAAATGACATACTACTACTCACGTGAGTCTGTCTCTGCATGTAACTTAAAAAAAAAAAATCCCTATGTATTAAGATACTGACCCATCTTGAAGCTACCATAACAAGGTATAACTCAGTATCAAGCGGAAGAGCCACATTTGAGTTCCAATGCATCTCCTGCAAAAAACTATTTGAGTTCAGGATTTATATAGGGAGCATAGAAAAAACAGAATTTATGTTTACCTGATAAATTTCTTTCTCCAACGGTGTGTCCGGTCCACGGCGTCATCCTTACTTGTGGGATATTCTCTTCCCCAACAGGAAATGGCAAAGAGCCCAGCAAAGCTGGTCACATGATCCCTCCTAGGCTCCGCCTACCCCAGTCATTCGACCGACGTTAAGGAGGAATAATAGCATAGGAGAAACCATATGGTACCGTGGTGACTGTAGTTAAAGAAAATAAATTATCAGACCTGATTAAAAAACCAGGGCGGGCCGTGGACCGGACACACCGTTGGAGAAAGAAATTTATCAGGTAAACATAAATTCTGTTTTCTCCAACATAGGTGTGTCCGGTCCACGGCGTCATCCTTACTTGTGGGAACCAATACCAAAGCTTTAGGACACGGATGAAGGGAGGGAGCAAATCAGGTCACCTAAATGGAAGGCACCACGGCTTGCAAAACCTTTCTCCCAAAAATAGCCTCAGAAGAAGCAAAAGTATCAAACTTGTAAAATTTGGTAAAAGTGTGCAGTGAAGACCAAGTCGCTGCCCTACATATCTGATCAACAGAAGCCTCGTTCTTGAAGGCCCATGTGGAAGCCACAGCCCTAGTGGAATGAGCCGTGATTCTTTCGGGAGGCTGCCGTCCGGCAGTCTCGTAAGCCAATCTGATGATGCTTTTAATCCAAAAAGAGAGAGAGGTAGAAGTTGCTTTTTGACCTCTCCTTTTACCTGAATAAACAACAAACAGGGAAGATGTTTGTCTAAAATCCTTTGTAGCATCTAAATAGAATTTTAGAGCGCGAACAACATCCAAATTGTGCAACAAGCGTTCCTTCTTTGAAACTGGTTTCGGACACAGAGAAGGTACGATAATCTCCTGGTTAATGTTTTTGTTAGAAACAACTTTTGGAAGAAAACCAGGTTTAGTACGTAAAACCACCTTATCTGCATGGAACACCAGATAAGGAGGAGAACACTGCAGAGCAGATAATTCTGAAACTCTTCTAGCAGAAGAAATTGCAACTAAAAACAAAACTTTCCAAGATAATAACTTAATATCAACGGAATGTAAGGGTTCAAACGGAACCCCCTGAAGAACTGAAAGAACTAAATTGAGACTCCAAGGAGGAGTCAAAGGTTTGTAAACAGGCTTGATTCTAACCAGAGCCTGAACAAAGGCTTGAACATCTGGCACAGCTGCCAGTTTTTTGTGAAGTAACACCGACAAGGCAGAAATCTGTCCCTTCAGGGAACTTGCCGATAATCCTTTTTCCAATCCTTCTTGAAGGAAGGATAGAATCCTAGGAATCTTAACCTTGTCCCAAGGGAATCCTTTAGATTCACACCAACAGATATATTTTTTCCAAATTTTGTGGTAAATCTTTCTAGTTACAGGCTTTCTGGCCTGAACAAGAGTATCGATAACAGAATCTGAGAAACCTCGCTTCGATAAAATCAAGCGTTCAATCTCCAAGCAGTCAGCTGGAGTGAAACCAGATTCGGATGTTCGAACGGACCCTGAACAAGAAGGTCTCGTCTCAAAGGTAGCTTCCAAGGTGGAGCCGATGACATATTCACCAGATCTGCATACCAAGTCCTGCGTGGCCACGCAGGAGCTATCAAGATCACCGACGCCCTCTCCTGATTGATCCTGGCTACCAGCCTGGGGATGAGAGGAAACGGCGGGAACACATAAGCTAGTTTGAAGGTCCAAGGTGCTACTAGTGCATCCACTAGAGCCGCCTTGGGATCCCTGGATCTGGACCCGTAGCAAGGAACTTTGAAGTTCTGACGAGAGGCCATCAGATCCATGTCTGGAATGCCCCAAAGTTGCGTGACTTGGGCAAAGATTTCCGGATGGAGTTCCCACTCCCCCGGATGCAATGTCTGACGACTCAGAAAATCCGCTTCCCAATTTTCCACTCCCGGGATGTGGATAGCAGACAGGTGGCAGGAGTGAGACTCCGCCCATAGAATAATCTTGGTCACTTCTTCCATCGCTAGGGAACTCCTTGTTCCCCCCTGATGGTTGATGTACGCAACAGTCGTCATGTTGTCTGATTGAAACCGTATGAACTTGGTCCTCGCTAGCTGAGGCCAAGCCTTGAGAGCATTGAATATCGCTCTCAGTTCCAGAATATTTATCGGTAGAAGAGATTCTTCCCGAGACCAAAGACCCTGAGCTTTCAGGGATCCCCAGACCGCGCCCCAGCCCATCAGACTGGCGTCGGTCGTGACAATGACCCACTCTGGTCTGTGGAATGTCATCCCTCGTGACAGGTTGTCCAGGGACAGCCACCAACGGAGTGAGTCTCTGGTCCTCTGATTTACTTGTATCTTTGGAGACAAGTCTGTATAGTCCCCATTCCACTGACTGAGCATGCACAGTTGTAATGGTCTTAGATGAATGCGCGCAAAAGGAACTATGTCCATTGCCGCTACCATCAACCCGATCACTTCCATGCACTGAGCTACGGAAGGAAGAGGAACGGAATGAAGTATTCGACAAGAGTCCAGAAGCTTGGTCTTTCTTGCCTCTGTTAGAAAAATCCTCATTTCTGAGGAGTCTATAATTGTTCCCAAGAAGGGAACCCTTGTTGACGGGGATAGAGAACTCTTTTCCACGTTCACTTTCCAGCCGTGCGATCTGAGAAAGGCCAGGACGATGTCCGTGTGAGCCTTTGCTCGAGGGAGGGACGACGCTTGAATCAGAATGTCGTCCAGGTAAGGTACTACTGCAATGCCCCTTGGTCTTAGCACAGCTAGAAGGGACCCTAGTACCTTTGTGAAAATCCTTGGAGCAGTGGCTAATCCGAAAGGAAGCGCCACGAACTGGTAATGTTTGTCCAGGAATGTAAACCTTAGGAACCGATGATGTTCCTTGTGGATAGGAATATGTAGATACGCATCCTTTAAATCCACCGTGGTCATGAATTGACCTTCCTGGATGGAAGGAAGGATAGTTCGAATGGTTTCCATCTTGAAAGATGGGACCTTGAGAAATTTGTTTAAGATCTTGAGATCTAGGATTGGTCTGAATGTTCCCTCTTTTTTGGGAACTATGAACAGATTGGAGTAGAACCCCATCCCTTGTTCTCTCAATGGAACAGGATGAATCACTCCCATTTTTAACAGGTCTTCTACACAATGTAAGAACGCCTGTCTTTTTATGTGGTCTGAAGACAACTGAGACCTGTGGAACCTTCCCCTTGGGGGAAGTCCCTTGAATTCCAGAAGATAACCCTGGGAGACTATTTCTAGCGCCCAAGGATCCAGAACATCTCTTGCCCAAGCCTGAGCGAAGAGAGAGAGTCTGCCCCCCACCAGATCCGGTCCCGGATCGGGGGCCGATATTTCATGCTGTCTTGGTAGCAGTGGCAGGTTTCTTTGCCTGCTTTCCCTTGTTCCAGCCTTGCATTGGTCTCCAAGCTGGCTTGGCCTGAGAAGTATTACCCTCTTGCTTAGAGGACGTAGCACCTTGGGCTGGTCCGTTTTTACGAAAGGGACGAAAATTAGGTCTATTTTTTGCCTTGAAAGGCCGATCCTGAGGAAGGGCATGACCCTTACCCCCAGTGATATCAGAGATAATCTCTTTCAAGTCAGGACCAAACAGCGTTTTCCCCTTGAAAGGAATGTTTAGTAGCTTGTTCTTGGAAGACGCATCAGCCGACCAAGATTTCAACCAAAGCGCTCTGCGCGCCACAATAGCAAACCCAGAATTCTTAGCCGCTAACTTAGCCAATTGCAAAGAGGCGTCTAGAGTGAAAGAATTAGCCAATTTGAGAGCATTGACTCTGTCCATAATCTCCTCATAAGGAGGAGAGTCACTATCGAGCACCTTAATCAGTTCATCAAACCAGAAATATGCGGCTGTAGTGACAGGGACAATGCATGAAATGGGTTGTAGAAGGTAACCCTGCTGAACAAACATCTTTTTAAGCAAACCTTCTAATTTTTTATCCATAGGATCTTTGAAAGCACAACTATCCTCTATGGGAATAGTGGTGCGTTTGTTTAAAGTAGAAACCGCTCCCTCGACCTTGGGGACTGACTGCCATAAGTCCTTTCTGGGGTCGACCATAGGAAACAATTTTTTAAATATGGGGGGAGGGACGAAAGGAATACCGGGCCTTTCCCATTCTTTATTAACAATGTCCGCCACCCGCTTGGGTATAGGAAAAGCTTCTGGGAGCCCCGGCACCTCTAGGAACTTGTCCATTTTACATAGTTTCTCTGGGATGACCAAATTTTCACAATCATCCAGAGTGGATAATACCTCCTTAAGCAAAATGCGGAGATGTTCCAATTTAAATTTAAAAGTAATCACATCAGATTCAGCCTGCTGAGAAATGTTCCCTAAATCAGTAATTTCTCCCTCAGACAAAACCTCCCTGGCTCCCTCAGATTGGGTTAGGGGCCCTTCAGAGATATTAATATCAGCGTCGTCATGCTCTTCAGTAACTAAAACAGAGCATCCACGCTTACGCTGACAAGGGTTCATTTTGGCTAAAATGTTTTTGACAGAATTATCCATTACAGCCGTTAATTGTTGCATAGTAAGGAGTATTGGCGCGCTAGATGTACTAGGGGCCTCCTGAGTGGGCAAGACTCGTGTAGACGAAGGAGGGAATGATGCAGTACCATGCTTACTCCCCTCACTTGAGGAATCATCTTGGGCATCATTGTCATTATCACATAAATCACATTTATTTAAATGAATAGGAATTCTGGCTTCCCCACATTCAGAACACAGTCTATCTGGTAGTTCAGACATGTTAAACAGGCATAAACTTGATAAGAAAGTACAAAAAACGTTTTGAAATAAAACCGTTACTGTCACTTTAAATTTTAAACTGAACACACTTTATTACTGCAATTGCGAAAAAACATGAAGGAATTGTTCAAAATTCACCAAACTTTCACCACAGTGTCTTAAAGCCTTGAAAATATTGCACACCAATTTTGGAAGCTTTAACCCTTAAAATAACGGAACCGGAGCCGTTTTAATCTTTAACCCCTTTACAGTCCCTGGTATCTGCTTTGCTGAGACCCAACCAAACCCAAGGGGAATACGATACCAAATGATGCCTTCAGAAGTCTTTTATAAGTATCAGAGCTCCTCTCACATGCGACTGCATGCCATGCCTCTCAAAAACAAGTGCGCAACACCGGCGCGAAAATGAGACTCTGCCTATGCTTTGGGAAAGCCCCTAAAGAATAAGGTGTCTAAAACAGTGCCTGCCGATATTATTATATCAAAATACCCAGAATAAATGATTCCTCAAGGCTAAATAAGTGTTAATATCAATCGATTTAGCCCAAAAAATGTCTACAGTCTAAATAAGCCCTTGTGAAGCCCTTATTTACAATCGTAATAAACATGGCTTACCGGATCCCATAGGGAAAATGACAGCTTCCAGCATTACATCGTCTTGTTAGAATGTGTCATACCTCAAGCAGCAAAGGACTGCAAACTGTTCCCCCAACTGAAGTTAATGCTCTCAACAGTCCTGTGTGGAACAGCCATGGATTTTAGTTACGGTTGCTAAAATCATTTTCCTCATACAAACAGAATTCTTCATCTCTTTTCTGTTTCTGAGTAAATAGTACGTACCAGCACTATTTGAAAATAACAAACTCTTGATTGAATAATGAAAAACTACAGTTAAACACTAAAAAACTCTAAGCCATCTCCGTGGAGATGTTGCCTGTACAACGGCAAAGAGAATGACTGGGGTAGGCGGAGCCTAGGAGGGATCATGTGACCAGCTTTGCTGGGCTCTTTGCCATTTCCTGTTGGGGAAGAGAATATCCCACAAGTAAGGATGACGCCGTGGACCGGACACACCTATGTTGGAGAAATGCTATACCTCATGGGACAGTTTAGTTCTCTCACATTATGAGAAACACAGGAGTAGACCATTTATAAAATGGAGATAACAAAAAAATGGAAACACTCAAAAGGGGTTATTAGTACTCAGCAAGATATTTGGGTAGGGTCTAATACGAAAGAGAAACCGCCAAAGTAGTTTTTTGGTTTACCCACCATAGCTCTTTTTTAGGGGAAGAGTCAGCAAGCAAATTCTAGCAAAGGAGAAGGAGGAAGATAATATAGATGAGAAAAAAAAGGAGATATGCCAAACCAAGAGGAAGGCAAAGTAATTGTCACATTCCTAAATAATCAGCTACCATAACCAATTGCATATGCATTAGAGCACAAATAATAAATAAAATTGGATTAATAAAACTAATTGAACACCTTATTGCTAAATCTAAAGCCTACTAAATTCAAAAAGAGGTACATCAAGTGGAGATAATATTGGTATTGCATATCTAGATAAACAAATGTTATAACCAATGATGTGTGCATAAGAACACACTTACTAAGCAGCACAGGAAAACACAGTGTAAAACGAAAAAGATCAAGGTCCAAAATAAATATCACAGCATTACATAAGTAGATATCATAACTAATTATCACCTAGATTACTAGTTTTGCGCTCGTGTTTTAATGCTGAAAAAATGGTAATTTCAGTGTTAAAACAGCAATGAAGCCATTCAAAGTCTTGTGGGTTTAGCCGTACCACAAGCCTTTTAGCCTGTAGCGCAACGTCAGTACCGCACTTGTAAAAATGAGCTTGCGTTACAGCCTATACCAACACAATCCGTTCCGCAATCTGAGACCAGTAGTTATGAGTTTTATGTAACAGTTGTGTTGCGCAAAACTTATAACTAAAGTGTTACAAAGTACACTAACACCCATAAACTATTAACCCTTAAACCGAGGTCCTCCCACATCGCAAATACTATATTAAAGTTATTAACCCCTAAGCTGCCGCTCCCGATATTGTCGCCACTAATAAAAGTTATTAACCTCTATTCTGTCACTCCCTGACATCGTAACCACAATAATAAAGTTATTAACCCCTAAACCGCCGCCCTCCTGCATTGCAAACACTATTTAAATATTATTAACCCCTAATCTGCTTTCCTCCCTGTGCGCTCCCTGACACCCCCGCCACTATAATAAACCTATTAACCCCAAACCGCAAGCCCCCCACAACAAAATATACTAAATTAAACTATTAACCCCTCAAACGAAAGCACCCCCACATCCCAAAAAAATAATTTAAACTAGTAACCCATAAACCCCCCCTAACTTTATATTAAAATTACACTTTCCGGTAGCGGCAAGATGTGTCTTGAGGGAGCTCCTGGCTCTTCTTTGGAGTTTTACACGATAATTATATGGCTTTTCTCTAAAACTGAGCTAACTTCATAGCTAAAACCCAGCTAACTACTTTTAGATCGAAGATTTTGTCAACACTGGGAGGATCTTTCAGGATTAATCTCTGCCTATGCTCTACAGTTAGGCCTCACGGCTGCTGCACTCACACAGTGTTTGTCGGTCTGTGGATCCGGGGCTGCCGCATATTCCCCCCCCTAGGAGACTGGGGTTACGAGTAGTACTACTTACTACTACATCAGAATACTTCCACTGACTGAGGAGTTCAAAAATAAAGAAAACGAAAGAAAAGATTCTATTATGGATGCCTTGGAAGCAGTGGGCGCATGGGAGCGCGCAGTAGAGACCGCGATCAAACAATCCTATGAGCAGCTACTAAAGGATCTCAGCAGGCTGCTTTTCGCTGATGAAACTCACCATCCTACTGTACTCAGGGAGCCTGCAGATTGCTGTCAGCCGAGGGACATAGATGTTCCTCCTTTGCAACCACACGCTCAAATGTACAGGGCCCATACTGCTGACGTGCCACAGGGTCTCACTGCAAGCCCGTGTGATCCGGAGTGGGAGACAGCAGACTCAGCACACTTACTGACTGAGATGAGCTCTGATGTGAAGTCATCAGAGTCCCACATCCTACAGAATACCCGACAGGCCGCGACTCCATCGCTGACCGGGATGCAGAGTGCCGGGTCCCCAAAGTTGACTGCGCTAGATGGCCTCTTTTTCCAAGCTGCGAGGTGGCCAGATCTACTGAGGACCTCACTGTTCTCTTGCTGGGATCCTGGAGGTATGTGCCGGCAGGGTGCGGCCATTTCTAGGGGGATCATAGACCATACATAAATTAGACCCGGATTGCCAGCAAAACTAACCTTTGGGTCAACCGGTGTGGAGGGGGTGAGTGAAGTCTATGACGCCATATTTGTTGCGCTGCCGGGCGGCAGTTTGTCTTGTTGTAAGGCTGGCGGGAGCTGGCTGGACTTCAAATAGAACTGGTATATGAGGGACATGCAGAGACTCTCTGCCACTGAGCTGACTAAAACTGATCAACCATGCCGCTCCTACAGAACTGTGGTCAAGCTCACCTTGTTACATGGAGACTGTGGGGATTGCTTGTACCTCTAAGCAGGGTGTATCTTATAATAGTTGTGAGTCGCAGCCCTTGAACTGATGTGCCCTGATTTCATGCATTAGGGATTTCTACATAGTAACTGGAATTATATATGTCCTGTTATACTTCAAATACATGGCTGCCATACCTAGCTTAATCACTGTGTATGGTTGTGTATTGTACAGTCACCCCCACGATGAGCGTCCCAGCACTGGCCCTGATATTTAATGCTGTAGACATGAGCGCTTAGCCTGTACAGGGTATTATCAATTTTACATCTTAGTTTGTTAAGGTAGGCTTTGAGGCAGATATCTCAGACTGAGTCAGATAGTTGTATAACCATATTAGGTCTTATTCTAGCCTTCTATATAGACATACCTACATACTGTGATTTCTACATGCTTAAGTTACAGACCTAGGGGTAATTTGGGTAGAAAATAAATTTTCACACCTATGTATGTTATTACCAAATTACCTGCATAGTATATTTCTACTAGGAGGATGCAATTTAAAGGTATAAATCAGACCACGGATACCAAGCTTCTCCACTAGAGGGGAGTAAAGCTCTACCCATCTACTTACAAAAGTGTCAATGCTTTCCCAGTTTTATTCACTAAGGGCAATACTGGGTGTGGTTGACAATAACACTATTAGTACTTCCCTGCATGTTGCTCCCAATAGCAGTGAGACTTATATACACCTCAGTTCTAGAAGATTAGTTAAAATACCTGCATAACCCACTTATTTAACTCCTGCACTGTGGTCCACCTTGCTGCCCAATATATAGTACACCTAGACAATATGGAGCTAAATATCCCAGTCTATAGGTACTAGAGTTCTTGGAATTGTTTTCATAGTTATATGTGCCAGGAGGTAAAACTCAGCACAATTGCCCCTTAGTTGAGTGTTAGCTGGTGCCCCTAGGATATTATGCTCATCACCCTAGTACAATAATCTCTGTGGTCTGGAACTTATAACAACCCTTTATACATATATACCTAGTCATGTAATAATGTAAGCGGTCTCCCAACTAGATATAGGGACGTGTCCCCCCCTCTACCTCACATCACAAACTTACTCTGGGCCTGTTTGTCTCCCACTGTCAGTGTTATTATTTGAGCTAAAAGTTTCTTATGTTTATAGAGTTTCTGTAAGAGTTTAAAGTATTGACTCCTTTTTCCTATTAAGCATCCACATCTCTTTATGATCCGCATGCGCATCAAATGCATTTAGAATATACTCTTTTATAAACCGGCTGCTTACATTTGGGGTCCAAAAGTGGCCCACTTTGTTATTTTCTTTGTGAATTCCCCTTAAAATTCCCTATAATGTCTAACACTTCTCTTTTCAGGGGGCCCAAGAGAGGCCTCAATTCTTCATAGAGGGAAATCACTGTTTGTGACTTATGCTGTATTATAGGGGGACTTTCTTTATGAAAATCTGAGGTTATTATATATCTATATAAGTGAGTGATTACCTGTCTCCATGTTGCGACGATTAATATGTATATCACATGATGTCTGCTATTTACCATCTGCGCATGGTACTTTGTAATTTTTCAATATACCTCAATAAAAAAAAAATTAAAAAAAAAAAAAAAAAAAAAAAAAAAAAATTACACTTTCCCTAACTTAAATCTTACCTGTCAAATTAAAAAAACTAAGTTTAAACTAACAATTAAACTAATATAACTATTAAACTAAAATTAAACTAACTACCAATTAAAGAAAACTAAAGTACACATTAAAAAAAATCCTAACACTACTATAAAAATTACAAAGTATCTTATTACAAAAATAAAAAATACTAAATTACAAAAAAATAACAATAAATTACAAAAAATAACAAACATCAAAAATATAAAAGAATTACACCTAATCTAATAGCCCTATAAAAATAAAAAAGTCCACCCAAAATAAAAAAAAAACGAGCCTACAATAACCTACGAATAGCCCTTAAAAGGGCCTTTTGTAGGGCATTGCCCTACGTTTAATAGCTCTTTTACCTGTAAAAAAAATTACAAAGACCCCCCAACAGTAAAACCCACCACCCAACCAACCCTCCAAAATAAAAAAACTAAGAAAAACCTAAGCTAACCATTACCCTGAAAAGGGCATTTGTATGGGCATTTAGCTCTTTTGCATTGCCCTGAAAAGGGCATTTAGCTCTTTTAAGAAAAGCCCAAACCCTAAACTAAAAAAAAAAAAGCCACCCCAAAAAGTTTAAAAAATCCTAACACTACATCCATGCGGCGTCTTATATCCTCATCTAGGCGGCGTCTTCTATCCTCACCCAGGCGGCGTCTTCTATCCTCATCCAGGCGGCGTCTTCAATATACATCCACACGGCATCTTATATCGTCATCCCAGCGGCGCGGAGCAGATCTATCCTGAAGACATAGGGCGCAGAGCATCCTCTTCTTACGGTCACCGCCGTATGCTGTATCTTCAATGCAAGGGAGCCTTTTCAAAATGGCGTCCCTTGCATTCCTATTGGCTGATTTGATTTTGGAAATTCAAATCAGCCAATAGGATGAGAGCTACTGAATTGGAAGATTCCACCTGGATGAAGATGGAGCCGCCTGGATGAAGATGAAGTCGCCGTGATGAAGATCGTTCAAGCGGGACTTCAGCAACTGTTAGTACCTAAAGAGAGGTTAGTGGGGGGTTTTAAGTTTTTTTGGGTGTTTTTTTTTTTTTTGGGCATTTCTTAAAAGAGCCGAATGCCCCTTTAAGGGCAAAAAAAAAGAGCTAAATGCTATTTTAAGGGCAATGCCCATACAAATGCCCTTTTCAGGGCAATGGGTAGATTAGGTTTTTTAAGATAGTTTTTTTTTATTTTGTGGGTTGGGGAGGGGTGGGGGTTTATGATGTTAGTGGGTCTTTGTATTTTGTTTGGAAAAAGAGCTGAATTCTTTTAGGGCAATTAACTACAAAAATGTCCTTTTAAGGGCTATTGGTAGTTTATTATAGATTAGTTTTTTTTTTATTTTGGGGTGTTTTTTTAACAAAAAAATGGGTAATAGAAAAGGAATAATTGTTATTATTTTGGATAAATCGTTTGTTATTTTGCGTAATGTTTTTTTTTTCCGTTTTGGGGTGTGTTTTTCTTTTGAGAATAGCCATTTTTTATTTTTAATGGGAAGCAAAAGAGCTGAATGCCCTTTTAAGGGCAATGTCCATACAAATGTCATTTTTATGGCAATGGGTAGATTAGGTTTTACTTTATTTTTATTTTGTGGGTTGGGGGGTTGTATACTGTTAGGGGGTGTTTGTTTTTCTTTTGTAGAAAAAGAGCTGATTTCTTTAGGGCAATGCCCTACAAAAGGCCCTTTTAAGGGCCCACAAAAGGCCCTTTTAAGGTCCCTTGGTAGTTTATTATAGATTAGGGTTTTTTATTTTGGGGTTTAACTTTTTTTTTTAAAAGGGTTTTAGAATAGGAATATTTTTTATTGTTTTGGATAATTTCATTTGTTATTTTTTGTAATGGTAGGTTTACTTTTTTTGTAATTTTAGTGTTTTTTATTTGTTGTAATGTAAGGTTTTAGTGTAAGGCAGCTTAGGTTTTATTTCACAGGTACGTTTGTATTTATTTTAACTAGGTAGTTAGTAAATAGTTACTATTAACTAACTAGTCTACCTAGTTAAATAAATACAAACTTACCTGTGAAATAAAAATAAAACCTAAGCTAGCTACAATATAAATATTAGTTATATTGTAGCTAGCTTAGGTTTTATTTCACAGGTATGCATTTAGTTTTAAATAGGTATTATTTAGTTAATAATTGTAACTTTAATTTAGCACTATTTTAATTATGTTAAAGTTAGGTGGTGTTGGGGTTACGGTTAGGATTACGGTTAGGTTTAGGGGTTAATATAGTTTAATTTAGGTTGTTGCAATGTGGGGGGCTGGCGTTTTAGTGGTTAATAGGTTTATTTAGTGGAAGTGATATGGGAGGCCAGAGGTTTAAGGGTTAACGTTATTTAGTGGCGGCGATGTCGGGGAGCGGCGGAATAGGGGTTAATAGATTTATTATAGTGTGGACGATGTTGGGGTGCAGGGGAATAGGGGTTAATAACTTTAGTATAGTGGCGGAGATATCGGGAGCGGCAGTTAAGGGGTTAGTAGATTTATTTTGGTGGTGGCAAAGTCGGGGGTGCCAGATTAGGGGTTAATAACAATATGTAGGTGTTGGCGATGTCGAGGGTAGCAGGGGTGTTTAGACGTGGGGTTTATATCAGGGTGTTAGGTTTAAATGTAACTTTTTTTCCCCATAGACATCAATGGGGCTGCATTACAGAGCTTTTCATTCCGCGATCACAGGTGTTAGGTTTTTTTCTAACCCGCTCTCCCTATTGATGTCTATGGGGAAAGCATGCACGAGCACGTCAAAACAGCGCTTGTATTTTGTGCGGTATGGAGCTTAACGTAATCATATCTCACAAACAAGCCGGCTGTTTGAAAACTTGTAATGGCAGCAAAATGGAGTGGGGAAAAAAATGCAACTTTTGTTGTGTTCGTTTCGCACCCTGTTGCGCCCATAACTTGTAATCTACATGTATTTTGTACTGCAGTAAAAATGCTAAATAGTAATAAATTAAGGGAAAATCATATTTATGTAATAACCAAAACAGTATGACCAGAAAAGTGAACAGACTAAAACTGTTCAATTGAAGAAAAGTTATTAACATTTTATATCATATAAGTAAAATAAAATCAAAAGGTTACCACAATCTAGAAACAAGGAACTTTTGAAGACATTTCTCACAAAAATAGATAACTGACTAATGTATTAATAAGGGACCTGCAAACCAAGAAGGAACAGAAGCTCCTCGTTGAGGAAGGGGCTCCAAAGAAGGGGTATAAGTGTCCAAAACCGTGTAAGATGGGCAAGGAACCTGGGTTGGAATGTTCCACAACTTAATCTAGTTAGGCAAGATTGGTGAGTGTGTACTGCTGATTTTCATTTGAGACCAACAACTTAATTTGGTACCACCAACTGCACATAACATTATGATCTCTCAAGGCTTTGGTTGTTGTAGGGTCCTAGCTAACAAATCAGCAAATATGTATATGCCTACACATTTTTGGGGAAGTGCAGGTCTTAGAAATCTTCACCTTTTATTTATAGGTCTAATAGTGTAATCTTACATCCCTCGGTTTGCATGTTGTAAGACCCTATCAGATAGTGAATGCGGAGGAGTAAGATGATAAAAACAATTTGGTCAAGTAAGAGAAAAGGTCTTCCGAGAAGACCGACTCCGGTACACCTCTGACTTGCAAGTTGTAGTGGCGAGAGCAATACTCTAGATCTGCAATTTAATTTTTAACTGCAGCTAGCTGGGGTCAGCCAGGTTCTGAGTATGAGACAAGAGGTTAGCATGGTCTACAGATAGATCATATTTTTTATTTTTATGGTATCCAATCTCACATTAGTAGAATTGATCTCCCTCTGAGATCAGCAATGGATTTAGCAATATGGGTCTAAAGAACGATTAGTGATCCTCTAAGAGAGTCCAAAATGAAAGTCTGCAGAGCCATATCAACCATGTCTGAGGTGGTAAAAGTATGATCACTCAGTAAACAGTGTGTACAGTTATAGTTAATATTAATCTAAGGGAGAAGGACCCACTAAAAACAGTTCCCAGAGGCGTGGGTGTAAACAGAAGCAGTGAAGCATATATGTGTAGCTAGGAACTGAAGGTGTTTTGCAAATATATAGCAAGGCTCAAAGTTATAAAAATTGTCCCAGATAGAATGTGAAGCAAGCATGGCTCCTTAATGGAGTATAGTGAAAAGAGGAGATAAATATTTTAGAGGTGCAATGTTTCTTAAATACCGTAATTCAGCTTAAGTGTGAGGCAGTGCAAATTGCCAAGACGTGTAATTTAAGTTCACCAACTCCTGCTGCAGAATATATGTATTCAACACAAAGCCTGAGTGAGACTGGCTATTTCAAGTCTTCACAAAACTAGGACCTCTCCAAAGAGATGGTATAGGATACATCTGAGGTGCAGCATTCCAGCTGTGAAAATATCCAATATGTGCGGCTTCTGTACGCATATACAGTCATGGTCAAAAATATTGGCACCCCTGCATTTCTGTCAGATAATGCACTACTTCGCCCAGAAAATTGTCGCAATTACAAATGTTTAGGCATTCTCATGTTTATTTCTTTTGTTTGTATTGGTATGACACAAAAAAATGGAGAAAATAAGCCAAATCTGACACATTCCACGCAAAACTGGACTGGAAAAAATTACTGTCACCCTCAATTTAATATTTGGTAGCACACCCCTTGGAAAAATAACTGAAATCAATTGCTTCCAGTAACCATCAATGAGTTTCTTACACCTCTCTACTGGAATTTTGGACCACTCTTCTTTCGCCAACTGCTCCGGGTCTCTCAGATTGGAAAGGTTCCAATTACCAACTGCTGTTTTGAGATCTCCCCACAGTTTCTCTATGGGATTGAGATCTAGACGCATTGCTGGCGAGTTCAGTAATCTCCAGCGCTTTGCCTTAAACCATTTGGGTCATTGCACTGCTGTAAGACCCATGACCTGAACAAGTAACACAGCAACCCAAGACGATCGTTTCGGCCTTCATTGGGCCTTGTCAGTAAGGTGTAGCCATATTCCTCTAAGCACACTGAGCAAGGAGTCCACATCTGGACTCCCCTTTTTCCCATACCAGACGTGGACTCCTTGCTCAGTCTGCTTAGAGGAATACTGCTACACCTCACTGACGAGGCCCAATGAAGGCCGAAACGATCGTCTGGGGTTGCTTTGTTCCTTGTTCAGAGAGGAATTGCCTAGTATTTCGGCGCTGGACTGACCGTAATAGGCGGGATCAGACTGATATACTACAGGAAAGTTCTACTCTGTGAAAAGCATTGCTGGGCTAAAAGAAGTTGCACCCAGGTGGTAAATCGCCATAGAACAGGCTAACAATGGTATTGAGCTGGTTGTTCGTTCCTGTGAGTGCATTTCTCTCTGTGTGTATTTAGTCTCCCTATGGGAAAAAGGGGAAACCAGACGTGGACTCCTTGCTCAGTGTGCTTAGAGGAATACTGCTACACCTGACTGACGAGGCCCAATGAAGGCCGAAACGATCATCTGGGTTTGCTTTGTTCCTTGTTCAGAGAGGAATTACCTAGTATTTCGGCGCTGGACTGACCGTAATAGGCGGGATCAGACTGATATACTACAGGAAAGTTCTACTCTGTGAAAAGCATTGCTGGGCTAAAAGAAGTTGCACCCAGATGGTAAATCACCATAGAACAGGCTAACAATGGTATTGAGCTGGTTGTTCGTTCCTGTGAGTGCATTTCTCTCTGTGTGTATTTAGTCTCCCTTTTTCCCATAGGGAGACTAAATACACACAGAGGAAACAGAATTTATGCTTACCTGATAAATTACTTTCTCCAACGGTGTGTCCGGTCCACGGCGTCAAGCTTACTTGTGGGAATATCTCTTCCCCAACAGGAAATGGCAAAGAGTCCCAGCAAAGCTGTCCATATAGTCCCTCCTAGGCTCCGCCCACCCCAGTCATTCGACCGACGGACAGGAGGAAAAAAACAGGAGAAACTATAGGGTGCCGTGGTGACTGTAGTTAAAGAAAATAATTCATCAAACCTGATTAAAAAACCAGGGCGGGCCGTGGACCGGACACACCGTTGGAGAAAGTAATTTATCA
Source organism: Bombina bombina (assembly GCF_027579735.1). NCBI lineage: Eukaryota > Metazoa > Chordata > Amphibia > Anura > Bombinatoridae > Bombina > Bombina bombina. The sequence goes on along the minus strand of NC_069501.1, from coordinate 862,852,186 downwards.
GGTAAGCATAAATTCTGTTTTCTCCAACATTGGTGTGTCCGGTCCACGGTGTCATCCTTACTTGTGGGAACCAATACCAAAGCTTTAGGACACGGATGAAGGGAGGGAGCAAATCAGGTTACCTAAACAGAAGGCACCACGGCTTGCAAAGCCTTTCTCCCAAAAATAGCCTCTGAAGAAGCAAAAGTATCAAATTTGTAAAATTTGGCAAAAGTGTGCAGTGAAGACCAAGTCGCTGCCTTACATATCTGATCAACAGAAGCCTCGTTCTTGAAGGCCCATGTGGAAGCCACAGCCCTAGTGGAGTGAGCTGTGATTCTTTCTGGAGGCTGCCGTCCGGCAGTCTCGTAAGCCAATCGGATGATGCTTTTAAGCCAAAAGGAAAGAGGTAGAAGTCGCTTTTTGACCTCTCCATTTACCAGAATAGACGACAAACAGAGAAGTTTGTCTGAACTCTTTTGTAGCTTCTAAATAGAATTTTAGAGCACGGACTACGTCTAAATTGTGTAACAAACGTTCCTTCTTTGAAACTGGATTCGGACACAAAGAAGGAACAACTATTTCCTGGTTAATATTTTTGTTAGAAACAACCTTTGGAAGAAAACCAGGCTTAGTACGCAAAACAACCTTATCTGCATGGAACACCAGATAGGGCGGAGAACACTGCAGAGCAGATAACTCAGAAACTCTTCTAGCAGAAGAAATAGCAACCAAAAACAAAACTTTCCAAGATAACAACTTAATATCTATGGAATGTAGCGGTTCAAACGGAACCCCTTGAAGAACTGAAAGAACTAGATTTAAACTCCAGGGAGGAGTCAAAGGTCTGTAAACAGGCTTGATCCTAACCAGAGCCTGAACAAATGCTTGAACATCTGGCACAGCTGCCAGTCGTTTGTGTAATAAGACAGATAAAGCAGAAATCTGTCCCTTTAGAGAACTCGCTGATAATCCTTTATCCAAACCCTCTTGTAGAAAGGAAAGGATCTTAGGGATTTTGATCTTATTCCATAAGAATCCCTTGGATTCACACCAGCAGATATATCTTTTCCATATTTTATGGTAAATTTTTCTAGTTACCGGTTTTCTGGCTTGAACTAGAGTATCTATCACCGAATCTGAAAACCCACGCTTTGATAGAATCAAGATTTCAATTTCCAAGCCGTCAGCTGGAGGGAGACCAGATTTGGATGTTCGAATGGACCCTGTACAAGAAGATCCTGTCTCAAAGGTAGTTTCCATGGTGGCACCGATGACATATTCACCAGGTCTGCATACCAAGTCCTGCGTGGCCACGCAGGAGCTATCAAGATCACAGAGGCCCTCTCCTGCTTGATCCTGGCTACCAGCCTGGGAATGAGAGGAAACGGTGGAAACACATAGGCTAGGTTGAAGGTCCAAGGCACTACTAGTGCATCCACTAGAGTCGCCTTGGGATCCCTGGATCTGGACCCGTAGCAAGGAACCTTGAAGTTCTGACGAGACGCCATCAGATCCATATCTGGAATGCCCCATAATTGAGTCAACTGGGCAAAGATCTCCGGGTGGAGTTCCCACTCCCCCGGATGTAATGTCTGACGACTCAGATAATCCGCCTCCCAGTTTTCCACACCTGGGATGTGGATCGCAGATAGGTGGCAGGAGTGATCCTCTGCCCATTTTATTATTTTGGTCACTTCTTTCATCGCCAGGGAACTCCTTGTTCCCCCTGATGATTGATATAAGCAACAGTCGTCATGTTGTCTGATTGGAATCTTATGAATCTGGCCTTTGCTAGTTGAAGCCAAGCCCTGAGAGCATTGAATATCGCTCTCAGTTCCAGAATGTTTATCGGGAGAAGAGACTCTTCCCGAGACCATAGTCCCTGAGCTTTCAGGGATTCCCAGACCGCGCCCCAGCCCACTAGACTGGCGTCGGTTGTGACGATGACCCACTCTGGTCTGCGGAAGCTCATTCCCTGGGACAGGTGGTCCAGGGTTAGCCACCAACGGAGTAAGTCTCTGGTCTTCTGATCTACTTGAATCACTGGAGACAAGTCTGTATAGTCCCCATTCCACTGTTTCAGCATGCACAGTTGTAATGGTCTTAGATGAATTGCTGCAACCATCAATCCTACTACTTCCATGCACTGAGCTACGGAAGGACGAGGAATAGAATGAAGAACTTGACAAGCGTTTAGAAGTTTTGACTTTCTGACTTCTGTCAGGAAAATCCTCATTTCTAAAGAATCTATTATTGTTCCCAAGAAGGGAACTCTTGTCGACAGAGACAGGGAACTTTTTTCTATGTTCACCTTCCATCCGTGAGATCTGAGAAAGGCCAGAACGATGTCTGTGTGAGCCTTTGCCTTTGAAAGAGACGACGCTTGTATTAGAATGTCGTCCAAGTACGGTACTACTGCAATGCCCCTTGGTCTTAGAACCGCTAGAAGGGATCCGAGTACCTTTGTGAAAATCCTTGGAGCAGTGGCTAACCCGAATGGGAGGGCCACAAACTGGTAATGTTTGTCCAGAAAGGCGAACCTTAGGAACTGATGATGTTCTTTGTGGATAGGAATATGTAGATACGCATCCTTTAGATCCACAGTAGTCATAAATTGACCGTCCTGGATTGTGGGTAGAATCGTTCGAATGGTTTCCATTTTGAACGATGGTACTCTGAGAAATTTGTTTAGGATCTTTAAATCCAGAATTGGTCTGAAAGTTCCCTCTTTTTTGGGAACTACAAACAGATGTGAGTAAAATCCCATTCCTTGTTCCGCCGTTGGAACTGGGTTTATCACTCCCATCTTTAACAGGTCTTCTACACAATGTAAGAATGCCTGTCTCTTTATTTGGTTTGAGGATAAGTGAGACATGTGGAACCTTCCCCTTGGGGGTAGTTCCTTGAATTCCAGAAGATAACCCTGAGAAACTATTTCTAGTGTCCAGGGATCCTGAACATCTCTTGCCCAAGCCTGAGCAAAGAGAGAGAGTCTGCCCCCTACTAGATCCGGTCCCGGATCGGGGGCTACTCCTTCATGCTGTTTTGTTAGCAGCAGCAGGCTTCTTGGCCTGCTTACCCTTGTTCCAGCCTTGCGCCGGTTTCCAGGCTGGTTTGGTTTGAGAGGCATTACCCTCTTGTTTAGAGGATGCAGAGTTAGAGGCCGGTCCATTCCTGAAATTGCGAAAGGAACGAAAATTAGACTTATTCTTGGCTTTGAAAGGCCTATCTTGTGGGAGGGCATGGCCCTTTCCCCCAGTGATGTCTGAAATAATCTCTTTCAATTCTGGCCCAAAGAGAGTCTTACCCTTGAAGGGAATATTAAGCAATTTTGACTTGGAAGATACATCCGCTGACCAAGACTTTAGCCAAAGCGCTCTGCGCGCCACAATTGCAAACCCTGAATTTTTCGCCGCTAATCTAGCTAGTTGCAAAGCGGCATCTAAAATAAAAGAGTTAGCCAACTTAAGTGCGTGAACTCTGTCCATAACCTCCTCATACGGAGTCTCTCTACTGAGCGACTTTTCTAGTTCCTCGAACCAGAACCACGCTGCCGTAGTGACAGGAACAATGCACGAAATGGGTTGCAGGAGGTAACCTTGCTGTACAAAAATCTTTTTAAGCAAACCCTCCAATTTTTTATCCATAGGATCTTTGAAAGCACAATTATCCTCAATAGGAATAGTAGTGCGCTTGTTTAACGTAGAAACTGCCCCCTCGACCTTAGGGACTGTCTGCCATAAGTCCTTTCTGGGGTCGACCATAGGAAATAATTTCTTAAATATAGGAGGGGGGACAAAAGGTATGCCGGGCTTCTCCCACTCCTTATTCACTATATCCGCCACCCGCTTGGGTATAGGAAAAGCGTCAGGGTGCACCGGAACCTCTAGGAACTTGCCCATCTTGCATAATTTTTCTGGAATGACCAGGTTGTCACAATCATCCAGAGTAGATAACACCTCCTTAAGCAGTGCGCGGAGATGCTCTAATTTAAATTTAAATGTCACAACATCAGGTTCTGCCTGTTGAGAAATTTTACCTGAATCTGAAATTTCCCCATCCGACAAAACCTCCCTCATGACCCCTTCAGATTGGTGTGAGGGTATGACAGAGCAATTATCATCAGTGCCCTCCTGCTCTACAGTGTTTAAAACAGAGCAATCACGCTTTCTCTGATATACAGGCATTTTGGATAAAATATTTGCTATGGAGTTATCCATTACTGCCATTAATTGTTGCATAGTAATAAGCATTGGCGCGCTAGAAGTACTAGGGGCCTCCTGCGTGGGCAAAACTGGTGTAGACACAGAAGGAGATGATGTAGAACTATTTCTACTCCCTTCATCTGATGAATCATCTTGGGCAACTTTACTATCTGTGGCAATACTGTCCTTACTTTGTTTGGACGCTATGGCACAATTATCACACAATTTTGAAGGGGGACACACATTGATCTTCAAACATATAGAACATAGCTTATCTGAAGGTGCAGACATGTTAAACAGGCTTAAACTTGTCAAAAAAAACGTTTTAAACAAAACCGTTACTGTCTCTTTAAATTTTAAACAGTGCACACTTTATTACTGAATATGTGAAAAAGAATGAAGGAATTGTTCAAAATTTACCAAATTTTCACCACAGTGTCTTAAAGCATTCAAAGTATTGCACACCAATTTTCAGAGCTTTAACCCTTAAAATAAAGAAACCGGAGCAGGTTACAGTTTTAACCCCTCTACAGTCCCAGCTACAGCCTTTGCTGCGACTTTACCAAACCCAGGGGGGAATACAATACCAGATGAAGCCTTCTAGGAACTTTTCCAACTACTTTCAGATCCTCACACATGCATCTGCATGTCTTGCTCTCAAAAGTAACTGCGCAGTAATGGCGCGAAAATGAGCCCCAGCCTACAACTGGGAAGGCCCTTCCTGACTGGAAAGGTATCTAACACAGTGCCTGACGTTAAAAAACGTTCCCCAAGCTTATAAGTGTGAATTACAAGCATAAACATGTATAAAATGCCCAAATAAAGCAGTCGATTTTGCCCAGAAAAGTGTCTACCAGTTTTATAGCCCATAATAAGCCCTTTATTCTGTTTGAGACTAAGAAAATGGCTTACCGGTCCCCATGAGGGGAAATGACAGCCTTCCAGCATTACACAGTCTTGTTAGAAATATAGCTAGTCATACCTTAAGCAGAAAAGTCTGCTAACTGTTTCCCCCAACTGAAGTTACTTCATCTCAACAGTCCTATGTGGAAACAGCAAACGATTTTAGTTACTGTCTGCTAAAATCATCTTCCTCTCACAAACAGAACTCTTCATCTTTTTCTGTTTCAGAGTAAATAGTACATACCAGCACTATTTTAAAATAACAAACTCTTGATAGTAGAATAAAAAAACTACAACTAAACACCACATACTCTTAACCATCTCCGTGGAGATGTTGTCTGTGCAACGGCAAAGAGAATGACTGGGGTGGGCGGAGCCTAGGAGGGACTATATGGACAGCTTTGCTGGGATTCTTTGCCATTTCCTGTTGGGGAAGAGATATTCCCACAAGTAAGGATGACGCCGTGGACCGGACACACCAATGTTGGAGAAAATCTCTCTCTCTCTCATAACTGAAAGACACAGTAATATTTCAGTAGTGAAATGAGGTTTATTGGATTAACAGAAAATGTGTAATATGCATCAAAACAAAAATAGACAGGTGCATACATTTGGGCACCCTTGTCATTTTCTTGATTTGAATACCTGTAACAACCTAGCCAATTGGTTTGGTGAGCCCATTAAGCCTTGAACTTCATAGACAGGTGCATCCAATCATGAGAAAAGGTATTTAAGGTGGCCAATTGCAAGTTGTTGTTCTCTTTGACTCTTCTCTGAAGAGTGGAAACATGGGGGCCTCAAAACAACTCTCAAATGACCTTAAAACAAATATTGTTCAACATTATGGTTTAGGGGAAGGCTACAAAAAGCTATCACAGAGATTTAAGCTGTCAGTGTCCATTGTGCGGAACATAGTGAGGAAATGGAAGACCACAGGCACAGTTCTTGTTAAGGGCAAAAGTAAAATATCAGAGAGGCAAAGGATGGTGAGAACGGTCAAAAACAGCCCACAGACCACCTCCAAAGACCTACAACATCATCTTGCTGCAGATGGTGTCACTGTGTATTGTTCAACAATTCAGAGCACTTTGCACAAGGAGAAGCTGTATGGGAGAGTGATGCGGAAGAAGCCTTTTCTGCACACACGCCACAAACAGAGTCGCTTGAGGTATGCAAACGCACCCTTGGAGACGCTAGCTTAATTTTGGAAGAAGGTGTTGTGGTCTGATGAAACAAAGATTGAGGTATTTGGTCATAACAAGGGGCGTTATGCATGGTGGCAAAAGAACACAGCGTTCCAAGACAAACACTTGCTAGCCACAGTAAAATTTGGTGGATGTTCCATCATGCTGTGGGGCTGTGTGGCCAGTGCCGGTACTGGGAATCTTGTTAAAGTTGAGGGTAGCATGGATTCTACTCAATATCAGCAGATACTTGAGAATAATGTTGAGGAATCAGTCACAAAGTTGAAGTTACGCCGAAGCTGGATATTTCAACAAGACAAGCCAAAACACTGCTCAAAATCTACTCTGGCATTTGTACAGAGGAACAAGCACAATGTTCTGGAATGGCCATCCCAGTCCCCAGACCTGAATATCATTGAAAATCTGTGGGGTGATTTGAAGAGGACTGTCCATGCTCGGCAACCATCAAACCTAACTGAACTGGAGATATTTGGCAAGGAGGAATGGTCCAAAATACCTTCATCCAGAATCCAGACACCCATTACATGCTATAGGAAGAGTCTAGAGGCTGTTATTTCTGCTAAAGGCTCTACTAAATATTTATGCAATATTTCTGTTGGGGTGTCCAAATTTATGCACCTGTCTAATTTCGTTTTGATGCATATTGCACATTTTCTGTTAATCTAATAAACCTCATTTCACTACTGAAATATTACTGTGTCCTTCAGTTATTTGATAGATCAAAATGAAATTGCTGATCCAAACACCCAATTATTTATAAATGAAAATCATGGAAATTGTCAGGGGTGCCTAAACTTTTGCATATATTTAATTATTTTTCAGCCATATTAATGACATGATATCTAATAATGCTCAGTGTGATTATACACTATGGTTAGAACTTTTATTATTGAAATTATTTAATTTATTTATTAGGGTTTCTTCACCAGAAACTATTATTTGTGTATTATGGAATAGATATACTGTAGCTGTTGATATGAAATTTCAGTATTGTAATATCTCTCTATATAAATAAAGTCAGCCCCCACACACTTATTTGAACTTAACAAAGGTTTTCCAATTTGAAAGTTTATTCTGAAAGGTGCAGTCTTTTTTTCTTGTTTTTGCTATAATTTATCTACAAATCCTGTAAATTGCCTGAATTTGGTGCATTCTACACAGTGATTGCTTAGATCATAAAACCGCCTATAAAGTATAATTTTATACTTAGCTACAATACATAAATAGATAAACTAATGGCTTTAACACAAAAAAGATGTCTGTGATTTCAGAAAAACCCCGCAAGGAGCATGTTCCTTTCTTTTTAAGCCAACAGCTGTGTATGATGATGTAGATGAAGCTAATTTACTCAAGCCTGTATTGTATAAATATAGTTATCACTATTGTCACAGCTTGATAGTACTTTCTATAAGTGTGTATATATTTTAAAGTGCTAAACCTTATATTTGAATTTGCATGGCGTGGAGTGCAGCACTGAGATTGTGTGGTCCTGATGTGATGCTCTGGCTGACTGCATGTATGTGAATGTGGCAGCCAGAGGTTGTGAGGGCGAGTCAGTAGAAGGAGGCTGGTGCATGAGAACAACTGTCTGTGTATTTGTGTGTGTCATTTTATTGTTTATCTAATATCTCAGCAGTCTGGCTCTGACTCTAGCCAGTGCCTCCCCAGCCACTGACCTCACTGCACGTCCGTGTAGCAAGCTATCCATTACCACCACCTTTACTGTCCCCTCCTTATTGTGATTCTGCTGTTCAACAAGAACATTCAGCATGGTCAAGGGATGAAATAATATGAGTATGCCATAAAGATACCTAAGAGGCAGATTAGGGGTTAATAGCTTTATTATAGTGTCGTCGATGTCGGGGGGTGGCGGATTACGGGTTATTAGGTTTATTTAATAGTCGCGATGTGGGTGGGGGCGGCAGATTAGGGGTTAATAAGTTTTAAATATAGTTTGCGATGCGGGAGGGTGGCGGTTTAGGGGTAATAGGTAGTTTATTGGTGTTAGTGTACTTTGTAACAGTTTAGTTATGAGTTTTGTGAAACATTTTTGTTGCGCAAAACTCATAACTACTGCTCTCAGATGGCGGTATGGATTGTGTCAGTATATCGGTGCATTTGAGTGCAGAATGGACGTTGCGTTACAGGCTAAAATGCTTGCGGTATATAGCTTGTAATATGTGTTACTGGCCATTATGCTGGAATTGCCATTTTTTCAGCTCAGTTAAAAACGCAAAACTCGAAATCTACCTGAATGTTATAAAAAAAGCAACCAGACAGCCTATACAGACTATTGACAATGAACAGATTGACCTGAAATGAAATAGACACCCCAAGCACTACACCCTGCCATTGGAGGAAATCAAACACATGCCAAACCATCTGTAGTCAAAGCGCATGGGAATTAATTATATACTTTTTCGTCCATTAAATCATAACTTGCTAAAAAGGTAAAGTTAGATTCTGACAACTAGAATGCAAGTCTGGGAATTTCTTGAAGAAAAAATATACAGTTTTTTTACTGTTAAGTGTAGCATTAATAAGTGTGAGAACTTCCACCACAATGCAACTTTGTATAGTCATTATTTTTACAATTATCATTTATTTTGAAAGCGCCGCCATATTCCGTACAGCTGAGTACATTAAGCACGGCTACATAATAAACAACACTTAATCATAGTGATTCAATATACGTTCCAGGATTAATAAAGGACCACTCAATGCAGTAGAAACGTATAATTAACAAAGCCATAATAAAAAAGGCAATAACACCTACTCAGAATTTAAAATAAGCAGTAGATTTTATTCTGACAATTTTATTTTTTCTCCCATTTTCCGGCCCCCTGTATCATGTGACATACATCAGCCAATCACAGACTAGTATACGTATACCCTGTGAGCTTGTGCACATGCTCAGTAAGATCTTGTTTGCAAGAAAGTGTGAATATAAAAAGACTGTACAAAATTTGATAATGGAAGTAAACTGGAAAGTGTCTTAAAGGGACACTGAACCCAAATATCTTGCTTCGTGATTTAGATAGAGCATGCAATTTTAAGCAACTTTCTAATTTACTCCTATTATCAATTTTTCTTCGTTCTCTTTCTATCTTTAGTTGAAAAAGAAGGTATCTAAGCTTTTTTTTTTATGGTTCAGTACTCTGGACAGCACATTTTTATTGGTGGATGAATTTATCCACCAATCAGCAAGAACAACCCAGGTTGTTCACCAAAAATGGGCCGGCATCTAAGCTTACATTCTTGCATTTCAAATAAAGATACCAAGAGAACGAAGAAAATTTGATAATAGGAGTAAATTAAACATTTTCTGAAAAGTTCATGCTCTATCTGAATCACAAAAGAAAAAAATTGGGTTCAGTGTCCTTTTAAAACTGCATGCTCTATCTGAATCCTAAACGTTTATTTTGACTTGATAATACAGTTCATACAGACGGAAGAAAGCCAGTTGTCATAATTTAATAAGCTTGTTTTGGTAGATTTCAATGTAAAACACGTTGCAGAAGGATCCAAATTATTATGGCCTTTTTAAAGTGGGTTAATGTACTGGGTGAGTCAGGCAAATATCAAAGATATCACCCTAGAGATTGTGTTTCTGTCCTATTTAGAATGGGAAGAAATATTTGCAAAATGTCCACATGCTTTGAAGCTAAGCATCATATTATATCTATACCTATACTGACGGTGGACATTCATTATATTCATAAATGTAATAGGAAACTAACTTCATTACAGCAATTATAATAATGACTGTGCTGAACTAAGAGGCATTTTAAAATCAAACAGCAGCAGCTGATGATAAAACTTAATACTTCAATACACTGTCATATGAGGTCATTTAAGTATTAAACATTTCCATTTAATGTGAACTCTTGCAGGACTCATTTCCCCATGGCAATTTATGACAAGAGGCATTTAATAGCAGGACAAAGGTAAGGTGACAGTCAATTAACACACTATAGATCACAAGTTTAAATAATTGGAATAATATCGGCTAGCTCATATCTATTAACCTTGAATTAAATATTTACTGAAAACTGTTAAACCATAAAGACATCTTGCTTTACTATAGTAATATGGGATATCCAGGTGAATTTACCACTGCCCAAGAAATAAGATAGCAAGAAAAATCTCATCCAAATGCTTCCTCAGCAAAGACACAGTAAAGAGTTAATAATTTGTGGTCATGTTACACAAATGTTTAAAGGGACACTCTACTCTCAAAATGTGTTCCCCCTTAATGTGTTCCCAATTACTTGTTATACAAACTGCAGAGTACTAAATGTAAGGGATTTTTAATGCTTATTTCTATATTTAAAACAACTGTTTCTGTCTGCTCATTAAAGCCAAAATTCATTGTTCACAAGGAAATGTCAATTTAAATGGGCTGAGCTTGCAAAAAGAGCAGATCTGATTAAGTTCTCTCTCAATTCATAAAATGCCATTAGTAATGAAATCTTTATTACAGATGGAGGTTCAATGAACAAAATAAGCTATTTCAGACACAAAACTCTCTCTTTCTTCCACTGCCCCCCCTCCCTAGGTGATTGATTTCTTTTGCTGCCTCATCATCTTTTCTATAGGGAATACTGCTGTATTCATATTTTTCAGTATAGGTGGTACTTTTAACAGGCAAAAGTGGCTATTTCAAATAAAGGTAAAGGCGCTGTTTACAAATAATTTAATACACTCTAGCAGGTAAAATGAATCACTGGGAACATGGGAGATAATTTTACAATACAGTCTCTTTACGCAGGCCTCATGGCAGGTCAACAGCAAGGTCGCAACCAAACTAATACAATGAGCAGTAATAGGGAAAGTGAAAGTCTTCTCATCATTGCCAGATGTGCCAGAAAAATGGCTTACAGAAGACAATGGGAAATGAAGGATTTATGAAATATTGTTGTGCAATATTTCAGGGCTTTTACCACATACTAATGGAAATACAGTGTTTTCAGTAGTGGATTGCACAGCTTTTTGGAGGACGTTACGGACTATAAGTAAAACTAGTTCTTGTTTTTAAAAACTAGAGAAGTTGTTTATGAAAATAAAGCACTAAACTTGCAAATGTAGCATATATCATACAATAACCACCACAGAAAGGAATCATTAATGTGTGGAGATGTGATCGATAGGTTCAAAGGGTGTAAAATACTAAACTGATCTGAGGACCAGGGAGGAGGTATTGGAACCAGGAAAGACATAAACAGTCAAGAGGCAATGTGAGAGCCTTACAGTTTATATGAACAGAGGAGAAACAAAGCTGAAAGGGCGACATCCACTAGAAATAGGTAACTCCTAATAGCAGCTTATTTTAAGCTTTATGGCAAGAGTCAACTCCTGCTTATTGTGCGGTCATAACAAATGTGTACTAAATGCTGTATATTCCTAGTGATTGGAATTTTCACATAAAATGCAAGATAGAAACCAACACATTTTTACATTTATAACACTGGTTTTAGAACAAAAAACAATTATTAAGGTCTTTTACAGAGCAATTTCATCCTATGCAGATACAAAACCCTTTATCCAAACAGCTTGGCACCGGAAAAGGTTTGGATTTTCGGAATATTTGTATATTTGCATATGTAAAATGTGACAGTTTGTAGAGGGGATGGGACCAAGCGTAAGCAACAATATCTTGTCATTTAGGCAATGTTTAGATGTCATGATACAGCTTATACATACAACCTGAAGGTCATTTTTCATTATAACACTTTTGTACACATAGTACTATCAGATACTACAGTACTGTAATCAGAAAGGTAATAGTCATCGTTTAAAATAAATTTAGACTAGCTTTTCGGAATCATTATGGAATTCTGCATTTGGAATTTGTATTACTGAGAAAAGCCAACAGTGCTGAAAAAAAAAGCTCTCACAAGAAAATGGAAAATTGCCAATACCATCATTTTTGATTCTTCATGCATATTCATGCAAATTACAGACTGCCCTTTTTTTTTTTATATACTTACGAAAATATATGGTAGATATCATCTGATCTTCCTTTACGAAGGCGTAACATCCAAGCACCTGGATTGGCCTTTAATTGGAAATATCCCTGGTAAAAAAAAAAGTGCAGGTTTATGTGTATCAAACATAAAATCGGGATTATATTTACAGATAAATCATTGTATTCATTCTCAAAGCAGAACCATAATAGTATTAATGGATACGTGGCCTCTAGCTACAAAGTAAGCAGAAACTCCTTTAAAAAGTCTGAGGGGGTAGATGGGAAAAGGACTTGATCCCAAAATTGCTCTGAGAGGCAGACATTCATATAATTCTACTTCAAGAGTGAAACAACAAAAAATGTATGCTTGCCTGATAAATTCATTTATTTCATGATAATTAGATTCCACAAGTCATTCCCCTGATCACTAGGAGGAGGCAAAAGACACTTCAACATAACATAGCTTTAAATTCCCTCCACTTACCCAAAATCCTCAGTAATAGATTTAGTCAAGTAGACAGAGAAAACAGACAAGCATGAAAGATAAAGCGGGACAGAAGAAGTGCAAAACAAGTACTGACACCAACTAAACAAAAGAAAGGAAGGATGCTCACCATCATGAGAGAAATGAATTTAGCAGATTTAAGTTAATTGGTTACAAGTTATTAGCTGCAAATCAAACCAGAGATCTTAGAGATCATTGCCTGCAGGGCCGTGGCTTTGGAGAACTATATAGCTATATAGAGATGCATTAAATAATATGCCACGGCAGTAACAAAGTAGAAACTGCAGTAATTACCTGCATCCTTGCCTCCCATTTATAACCTATTAAAAAGATAAATTAATTAAAGATAAACCAAAAAAAACATAATTTATGTAAGAACTTACCTGATAAATTCATTTCTTTCATATTAACAAGAGTCCATGAGCTAGTGACGTATGGGATATACATTCCTACCAGGAGGGGCAAAGTTTCCCAAACCTTAAAATGCCTATAAATACACCCCTCACCACACCCACAAATCAGTTTAACGAATAGCCAAGAAGTGGGGTGATAAGAAAAAAAGTGCGAAGCATATAAAATAAGGAATTGGAATAATTGTGCTTTATACAAAAAAATCAAAACCACCACAAAAAAGGGTGGGCCTCATGGACTCTTGTTAATATGAAAGAAATGAATTTATCAGGTAAGTTCTTACATAAATTATGTTTTCTTTCATGTAATTAACAAGAGTCCATGAGCTAGTGACGTATGGGATAATGACTACCCAAGATGTGGATCTTTCCACACAAGAGTCACTAGAGAGGGAGGGATAAAATAAAGACAGCCAATTCCTGCTGAAAATAATCCACACCCAAAATAAAGTTTAACAAAAAACATAAGCAGAAGATTCAAACTGAAACCGCTGCCTGAAGAACTTTTCTACCAAAAACTGCTTCAGAAGAAGAAAATACATCAAAATGGTAGAATTTAGTAAAAGTATGCAAAGAGGACCAAGTTGCTGCTTTGCAGATCTGGTCAACCGAAGCTTCATTCCTAAACGCCCAGGAAGTAGATACTGACCTAGTAGAATGAGCTGTAATTCTCTGAGGCGGAATTTTACCCGACTCAACATAGGCAAGATGAATTAAAGATTTCGACCAAAATGCCAAAGAAATGGCAGAAGCTTTCTGGCCTTTCCTAGAACCGGAAAAGATAACAAATAGACTAGAAGTCTTACGGAAAGATTTCGTAGCTTCAACATAATATTTCAAAGCTCTAACAACATCCAAAGAATGCAATGATTTCTCCTTAGAATTCTTAGGATTAGGACATAATGAAGGAACCACAATTTCTCTACTAATGTTGTTGGAATTCACAACTTTAGGTAAAAATTCAAAAGAAGTTCGCAACACCGCCTTATCCTGATGAAAAATCAGAAAAGGAGACTCACACGAAAGAGCAGATAATTCAGAAACTCTTCTAGCAGAAGAGATGGCCAAAAGGAACAAAACTTTCCAAGAAAGTAATTTAATGTTCCATGAATGCATAGGTTCAAACGGAGGAGCTTGAAGAGCTCCCAGAACCAAATTCAAACTCCAAGGAGGAGAAATTGACTTAATGACAGGTTTTATACGAACCAAAGCTTGTACAAAACAATGAATATCAGGAAGAATAGCAATCTTTCTGTGAAAAAGAACAGAAAGAGCGGAGATTTGTCCTTTCAAAGAACTTGCGGACAAACCCTTATCTAAACCATCCTGAAGAAACTGTAAAATTCTCGGTATTCTAAAAGAATGCCAAGAAAAATGATGAGAAAGACACCAAGAAATATAAGTCTTCCAGACTCTATAATATATCTCTCGAGATACAGATTTACGAGCCTGTAACATAGTATTAATCACGGAGTCAGAGAAACCTCTATGACCAAGAATCAAGCGTTCAATCTCCATACCTTTAAATTTAAGGATTTCAGATCCGGATGGAAAAGAGGACCTTGTGACAGAAGGTCTGGTCTTAACGGAAGAGTCCATGGTTGGCAAGATGCCATCCGGACAAGATCCGCATACCAAAACCTGTGAGGCCATGCCGGAGCTATTAGCAGAACAAACGAGCATTCCCTCAGAATCTTGGAGATAACTCTTGGAAGAAGAACTAGAGGCGGAAAGATATAGGCAGGATGATACTTCCAAGGAAGTGATAATGCATCCACTGCCTCCGCCTGAGGATCCCGGGATCTGGACAGATACCTGGGAAGTTTCTTGTTTAGATGAGAGGCCATCAGATCTATCTCTGGGAGCCCCCACATTTGAACAATCTGAAGAAATACCTCTGGGTGAAGAGACCATTCGCCCGGATGCAACGTTTGGCGACTGAGATAATCCGCTTCCCAATTGTCTACACCTGGGATATGAACCGCAGAGATTAGACAGGAGCTGGATTCCGCCCAAACTAAAATTCGAGATACTTCTTTCATAGCCAGAGGACTGTGAGTCCCTCCTTGATGATTGATGTATGCCACAGTTGTGACATTGTCTGTCTGAAAACAAATGAACGATTCTCTCTTCAGAAGAGGCCAAAACTGAAGAGCTCTGAAAACTGCACGGAGTTCCAAGATATTGATCGGTAATCTCACCTCCTGAGATTCCCAAACTCCTTGTGCCGTCAGAGATCCCCACACAGCTCCCCAACCTGTGAGACTTGCATCTGTTGAAATTACAGTCCAGGTCGGAAGAACAAAAGAAGCCCCCTGAATTAAACGAAGGTGATCTGTCCACCACGTTAGAGAGTGCCGAACAATCGGTTTTAAAGATATTAATTGATATATCTTCGTGTAATCCCTGCACCATTGGTTCAGCATACAGAGCTGAAGAGGTCGCATGTGAAAACGAGCAAAGGGGATCGCGTCCGATGCAGCAGTCATAAGACCTAGAACTTCCATGCATAAGGCTACCGAAGGGAATGATTGAGACTGAAGGTTTCGACAGGCTGTAATCAATTTTAGACGTCTCTTGTCTGTTAAAGACAGAGTCATGGACACTGAATCTATCTGGAAACCCAGAAAGGTTACCCTTGTTTGAGGAATCAAAGAACTTTTTGGTAAATTGATCCTCCAACCATGATCTTGAAGAAACAACACAAGTCGATTCGTATGAGACTCTGCTAAATGTAAAGACTGAGCAAGTACCAAGATATCGTCCAAATAAGGAAATACCACAATACCCTGTTCTCTGATTACAGACAGAAGGGCACCGAGAATCTTTGTGAAAATTCTTGGAGCTGTAGCAAGGCCAAACGGTAGAGCCACAAATTGGTAATGCTTGTCTAGAAAAGAGAATCTCAGGAACTGATAATGATCTGGATGAATCGGAATATGCAGATATGCATCCTGTAAATCTATTGTGGACATATAATTCCCTTGCTGAACAAAAGGCAATATCGTCCTTACAGTTACCATCTTGAACGTTGGTATCCTTACATAACGATTCAATAATTTTAGATCCAGAACTGGTCTGAAGGAATTCTCCTTCTTTGGTACAATGAAGAGATTTGAATAAAACCCCATCCCCTGTTCCGGAACTGGAACTGGCATAATTACTCCAGCCAACTCTAGATCTGAAACACAATTCAGAAATGCTTGAGCTTTCACTGGATTTACTGGGACATGGGAAAGAAAAAATCTCTTTGCAGGAGGTCTCATCTTGAAACCAATTCTGTACCCTTCTGAAACAATGTTCTGAATCTAAAGATTGTGAACAGAATTGATCCAAATTTCTTTGAAAAAACGTAACCTGCCCCCTACCAGCTGAACTGGAATGAGGGCCGTACCTTCATGTGAACTTAGAAGCAGGCTTTGCCTTTCTAGCAGGCTTGGATTTATTCCAGACTGGAGATAGTTTCCAAACTGAAACTGCTCCTGAGGACGAAGGATCAGGCTTTTGTTCTTTGTTGAAACGAAAGGAACGAAAACGATTGTTAGCCCTGTTTTTACCTTTAGACTTTTTATCCTGTGGTAAAAAAGTTCCTTTCCCACCAGTAACAGTTGAAATAATAGAATCCAACTGAGAACCAAATAATTTATTTCCCTGGAAAGAAATGGAAAGTAGAGTTGATTTAGAAGCCATATCAGCATTCCAGGTCTTAAGCCATAAAGCTCTTCTGGCTAAGATAGCCAGAGACATAAACCTAACATCAACTCTAATAATATCAAAAATGGCATCACAGATGAAATTATTAGCATGCTGGAGAAGAATAATAATATCATGAGAATCACGATTTGTTACTTGTTGCGCTAGAGTTTCCAACCAAAAAGTTGAAGCTGCAGCAACATCAGCCAATGATATAGCAGGTCTAAGAAGATTACCTGAACATAGATAAGCTTTTCTTAGAAAAGATTCAATTTTTCTATCTAAAGGATCCTTAAACGAAGTACCATCTGACGTAGGAATGGTAGTACGTTTAGCAAGGGTAGAAATAGCCCCATCAACTTTAGGGATTTTGTCCCAAAATTCTAACCTGTCAGGCGGAACAGGATATAATTGCTTAAAACGTTTAGAAGGAGTAAATGAATTACCCAATTTATCCCATTCCTTAGAAATTACTGCAGAAATAGCATTAGGAACAGGAAAGACTTCTGGAATAACCGCAGGAGCTTTAAAAACTTTATCCAAACGTATAGAATTAGTATCAAGAGGACTAGAATCCTCTATTTCTAAAGCAATTAGTACTTCTTTAAGTAAAGAGCGAATAAATTCCATCTTAAATAAATATGAAGATTTATCAGCATCAATCTCTGAGATA
Organism: Bombina bombina; assembly: GCF_027579735.1. Classification (NCBI taxonomy): domain Eukaryota; kingdom Metazoa; phylum Chordata; class Amphibia; order Anura; family Bombinatoridae; genus Bombina; species Bombina bombina. The sequence goes on along the minus strand of NC_069501.1, from coordinate 862,834,642 downwards.
GAATCCTCTGAACCAGAAGAGTCCAAAGAATCAGAATGATGGTGTTCATTTAAAAATTCATCTGTAGAGAGAGAAGATTTAAAAGACTTTTTACGTTTACTAGAAGGAGAAATAACAGACAAAGCCTTCTTTATGGATTCAGAAACAAAATCTCTTATGTTATCAGGAACATTCTGCACCTTAGATGTTGAGGGAACTGCAACAGGCAATGGTACATCACTAAAGGAAATATTATCTGCTTTAACAAGTTTGTCATGACAATTATTACAAACAACAGCTGGAGGAATAGCTACCAAAAGTTTACAGCAGATACACTTAGCTTTGGTAGATCCAGCAGGCAGTGGTTTTCCTGTAGTATCTTCTGGCTCAGATGCAACGTGAGACATCTTGCAATATGTAAGAGAAAAAACAACATATAAAGCAAAATAGATCAAATTCCTTATAAGACAGTTTCAGGAATGGGAAAAAAATGCCAAACATCAAGCTTCTAGCAACCAGAAGCAAATGAAAAATGAGACTGAAATAATGTGGAGACAAAAGCGACGCCCATATTTTTTGGCGCCAAATAAGACGCCCACATTATTTGGCGCCTAAATGCTTTTGGCGCCAAAAATGACGCCACATCCGGAACGCCGACATTTTTGGTGCAAAATAACGTCAAAAATGACGCAACTTCCGGCGACACGTATGACGCCGGAAACGGAAAAGAATTTTTGCGCCAAAAAAGCCCGCGCCAAGAATGACGCAATAAAATGAAGCATTTTCAGCCCCCGCGAGCCTAACAGCCCACAGGGAAAAAAGTCAAATTTTTGAGGTAAGAAAAAAATATGATAATTTAAAGCATAATCCCAAATATGAAACTGACTGTCTGGAAATAAGGAAAGTTGAACATTCTGAGTCAAGGCAAATAAATGTTTGAATACATATATTTAGAACTTTATAAATAAAGTGCCCAACCATAGCTTAGAGTGTCACAGAAAATAAGACTTACTTACCCCAGGACACTCATCTACATGTTTGTAGAAAGCCAAACCAGTACTGAAACGAGAATCAGTAGAGGAAATGGTAAATATAAGAGTATATCGTCGATCTGAAAAGGGAGGTAAGAGATGAATCTCTACGACCGATAACAGAGAACCTTATGAAATAGACCCCGTAGAAGGAGATCACTGCATTCAATAGGCAATACTCCTCACATCCCTCTGACATTCACTGCACGCTGAGAGGAAAACCGGGCTCCAACTTGCTGCGGAGCGCATATCAACGTAGAATCTAGCACAAACTTACTTCACCACCTCCCTTGGAGGCAAAGTTTGTAAAACTGATTTGTGGGTGTGGTGAGGGGTGTATTTATAGGCATTTTAAGGTTTGGGAAACTTTGCCCCTCCTGGTAGGAATGTATATCCCATACGTCACTAGCTCATGGACTCTTGTTAATTACATGAAAGAAATCTGTTTTTAGGACAAATATTGATGGAGTATTTCCCCAGCGCTTAATAGTTAGGGTACTCAAACCACTAAAAACACTGATCTAGATGGAAACAGTAGAGAAGCGCTGCTATACAATCAGCTATGCTGAAATGGCCGCTTCTGCGCTGAGGGAGAAGAGCACAATAGAAAAGTGGCAGGAAAATCTCTTAACTCTAGTGCCAGAATGGAGTGTTGCATGCTCCAACCCGCCAGAATATAGAAAGAAAAACCTGTGCCAAGAGGCGTCAGAGCGCGCTCTCTAAAGGTATAATATACTCGGTAGCATTAAAGAGGAAGTACACTATAGTTGAGGGAAAGAAAAAAAAATGATCAGCTACAAGCGGATGATAGAAGCACACTTAAGCCCCAATGTAACTGTAAAAAGGCTGTTCTTACTGACAAACACAAAATGTGAGGCATACCACACATAATAACATCAACTATGCTTACCAGATAATTTCCTTTCCATCTGTATGAGGAGAGTCCACGGCTTCATTCCTTACTTGTGGGAATACTGAACCCAGCCACCAGGAGGAGGCAAAGACACCCCAGCCAAAGGCTTAAATAATTTCTCCACTTTCCTCATCCCCAGTCATTCTGCCGAGTGAAGAAGGAACAGTAGGAGAAATATCAGGGTATAAATGGTGCCAAAAGAACAAAAATTTTGGTCCACCCAACGGAGAAAACGAGTGGGGGCCGTGGACTCTCCTCATACAGATGGAAAGGAAATTATCTCGTAAGCATAATTTATGTTTTCCATCTTAATATGAGGAGAGTCCACGGCTTCATTCCTTACTTGTGGGAAACATATAACCAAGCTCTAAAGGACACTGAATGAAAACAGGAGGCTAAAACGAGAGGCGGGCCCTATTCTGAGGGCACCACAGCCTGCAAAACCGTTCTCCCAAAAGATGCTTCAGCCGAAGCAAAAACGTCAAACTTGTAACATTTTTAAAAGATATGTAAGGAGAACCAGGTTACAAATCTGCTCCATAGATGCCTTATTCTTGAACAGGAAGCCACTGCTCTAGTAGAATGAGCCTTAATCCTCTGAGGAGGCTTATGTCCCACTGTTTCATAAGTTAAGCGAATAATGCTCCTGAACCAAAAAGACAAGAAAGTGGACAAGGCTTTCTGCCCCTTACGCTTCCCAGAGTATACAACAAACAAAGAAGAAGTCTGTCTAAACTCCTTAGTGGCTTGAAGATAGAACTTCAAGGCCCCGAATTACATACAAATTATGAAGTAACCGCTCCTTCGAAGAAGAAAGGCTAGGACACAAGGAAGGAACAACAATCTCCTGATTAATGTTTCAATCAGAAACAACCTTAGGAAGAAAACCTAACCCAGTACGAAGAACAGCCTTATCAGCATGGAATACTAGGTAAGGGGGCTCACATTGCAAGGCAGCCATCTCAGATACTCTGCGTGCCGAGGCAATAGCCAGTAAAAAGAGAACCTTCCAAGATAATAATTTAATCTCAAGGCCGTGCATAGGCTCAAACGAAGCCCTCTGCAAAACCTTAAGAACAAGATTTAAGCTCCAAGGAGGAGCGCTAGGTCGAAACAGGTCTGATTCTAGACAGAAACTGAACAAAGGACTGGACGTCTGGAAGCTCAGCGAACCTCTTGTGCAGAAATATGTCCCTTAAGAGAGCTAGCCGAAAGGCCCTTCTCCAGACTATCCTGGAGAAAAGAATGAATCCTGGAAACCCTGACCTTATGCCAGGGAAATCCATGCTCTTCACACCAGAATAAGTAGGTCCTCTACACCTGCGACGAGTAACCGGCTTACCGGCTTGAATGAGAGTATCAATAACTCTCTCAGAAAAACCTCTCTTGGCGAGGACTAAGCGTCCAATCTCCACGCAGTCAGCCTCAGAGAATCTAGATTTTGATGAAGAAAAGGACCTTGTTCCAGCAGATCCCTGCGACAAGGTAACTTCCATGGAGGAGAAGATGACATCCCCACTAGATCCGTGAACCACATCCTTCGCGGCCAATCAGTATCACTCACGCCTGCTCCTGTTTGATGCGGGCCACTACGCGAGGAAGGAGTGGTAACGTCGGAAAAAGGTAGATTAGACTGAACCTCCAAGGCACTGCTAATGCATCTATTAGCTCCGCCTGAGGATCCCTGGACCTCGACCCATATCTGGCCTCCGCCCACTCCAGAATCCAAAATATGTCCCTCATTGCTAGGGAGCTTCTCGTTCCCCCCTGATGGCTGATGTAAGCTACCAAGGTTATGTTGTCTGATTGGAATCTGATAAACTGGGTCAAACCCAGAAGGGGCCAAGCCTTCAGAGTATTGAAGATCGCTCAAAGTTCCAGAATGTTGATCAGGAGGAGGGATTCATCTCGAGTCCACAGGCCCTGTGCCTATTCTGGCACCCCAAACAGCTCCCCATCTGGAGAGACTCGCGTCCATAGGATAAATACATCTAGCAAAAGGTTTCTTAGCCTGAATCAAGGTGTCAATAACCTTGTCAGAGAAAACTCTCTGAGACAGAATTCAGGGTTCAATTGCCATGCCTTCAAATTCAGAGTTTTGAGGTGGGCACAAGGACATCTGAACCAGATCTGCAAACTAAATCCTGCGAGGCCATGCTGGAGCAATCAGAATCGCTTAGGCTTGTTCCTGCTTGATTCTTGCTCTGCATAGTAAAACACGTGGAAGAAAAATGTTAATTGGGTTGAACAACCAACCAATCTATCAGATTTGCATTAATCTCCTCCCCCGGTCCTAAGATCCTTAATCACACACTGAATAGGTTACAGCAGCACAGGAACAGGAAAGGAAAGGCACGCTTAAAAGGTAAACCCTTATCGCACCTGTACTACCAGTGAGAGCTAAAGCCTATAACCCGAAGGGAAAAAGGAGAAACTTTGTGCAGATTAAGGAAAATACAATGAGTATGGCTCCAAAGTGACTTCTGAGTGTGCTAAGCCGACCAAGCTAAACACCAATCAACACCAGAATTTTAGTTGTTTAAAAAAAAAAAAGATAATCCCTTTATTACCCATTCCCCAGTTTTGCATAACCAACACTGTTATAGAAATACACTTTTTACCTCTGTGATTACCTTGTATCTAAGCCTCTGCAGACTGCCCCCTTATTTCAGTTATTTTGACAGACTTGAATTTTAGCCAATCAGTGCTCACTCTAGGGTAACTTCATGTGCATGAGCTCAATGTTATCTATATGAAACACATGAACTAATGCCCTCTAGTGGTCAAAATGCATTCAGATTAGAGGCAGTCTTCAAGGTCTAATAAATTAGCATATGAACCTCCTATGTTTAGCTTTTAACTAAGAATACCAATAGAACAAAGCAAAATTGGTGATAAAAGTAAATTGGAAAGTTATTTAAAAGTTTTTTTGGACTTGACTGTCCCTTTAAAGCAACAATAACCTTAAAAAATACATTATTTTTAAAAGTGCCTAAAAGTGAGATCAACTGCTAATATAAGGGGTATGGTGTACAAATGTATGCCCTCAGACTATGTGAAGCATGTGTACATGTTTATACTAATAGTCAGTGGGCTATGACTATGCAAAGTATTTAAAAGGACAGGAAACCCCCCTAAAAAATATGATTTGGATAGAACATAAATTTTAAACAACTTTCAAATTGACTTTTATTATCAAATTTGTTTCATTATCTTGTTATCCTTTGCTGAAGGAACAGTATAGCATAGTTAACCAATCACAAGAGACAAAGCACATTTGAAAATATAAGTAAAAGTGCCCTAAAATGACAGGCTTTATCTGAATCATTCAAGTTTCATTTTGCTTTCCTAGATCCTTTAACTGTAAGTGCCTTCGGGCCACACTGTGCTTACCTCAGTTGCAGCAACTTGCTTCCAGGAGATGTTTCCATCTTAGGCAGTGCAGGCTCAAGGCCAAGGATCCTAAATCATTAACAGCTTCTACAACCTAGGGGATTGGTGGACAAGTCCCTATTTCACCTAGGGAGGGCTGTGGATGCCACAAGGAATAGCTCACTGTAGTCAAGGATATTAGTTCACATGTCCACATTTCACCTTGGGTGCCTGTGGCAATTTTACTGAGAAAATACATTTTCACTGCCTGGCTGATAACTCCTTGTTTTCCCCTCTGACTGACAGGTTACTGCAAGGAGGAACTGGGCCTCAGATCGCTTACAGGACCCCTCTCAACGACGAGTAGATCTGCACTTTACTTTCACCTCACTCCTCATCAAGGGGGCAAAGAAAATGACTAAGGACCATGGGTAGTGGGAGGGATTTAAAGCTCTGGTGTGTTGAGGTTTCTATTGCCTCCTCCTAGTGGCCAGGAAGGGAATATTCCCGCATGTGAAGGCAGGTGGCCTCTTACCATGCGATAAAAGAAACCATAACATTATATGGAACAAAACTTTTAAGTTCCAAACCACATTAAACATTTAACAGTAGTGTAACTTTGTAAGGAGAAGTGTTAAGGGACAGAGCATATATTTTCTTTAAAAGCTTGTTGCCAGTCCTATACAAAATGGCTGACAAATGCATTATACAGCAAACTAACATTATTCAACAAAACATGGATCCCATGTAATAAAAATGAAACGTACTACTATATTATATAAAAAAAAAGGTAAAAAAATATACTAGGACTAGAACTGCAGGCTGAGCATACTAATCGTCACATAAGTAGTGTAAAGTCTAACTACTAGCGTAAATCTGGTTCTAAGTATTACAATAAACTAGAGGTTCTGAATCTGTAGTATCTGATTTCATGATTACAAAGGACTTTGGGTTTTAGAACATTGCAGTAATTATTCCAAATAACAGGTAAAAAACCATTAACAGAACACATCCTGCAAAAATTGTGGTGTTTTTCGTAAAAATAACAATTCTAAACAAACAGAAACAGGTTTCTGTACAGCCCATTATTTCTTACAGTAGCTGCTGCTGCACAAAAAGCATTTATGTTTATTATATTAGCCATTTTCTAACATTTCACTGTACTGAATACTTACCAAATTAGCCATGACTATAGTGTCCATCACAACAGGATCATTTTTTAGGCCTAATGTGAACTGAAGACCTCTTGGAGGCTGCCCAGTGGTCACATCAAAGCAGTGTCCTTCCAGTAACAAATACTCTAGTTCATAATGAGCAGTAACAATGCCATCAATCTGTGAAGATCAGAATAATGGTCACCTTATATTGTATTTAACAAAAACAATTTATTTAAAGAGATTGATTTGTTAGAACGTTATATTATCCCTTATTTTACTGTTTAACTGTTTCAAAAAGGTTAATGACTTAAAAGTTACATTCCTGGAGCACCCGCTCATCCTACTCCAGATAAAGACAAGGTCAGTGATTGAATACGTGCGTATAACTGCTTTTTATTCACTCAGCTGTATTATCCAGGGTGACACACTTTAACTATATTTTTTTCTTTATTTTTAATTGTTTTTATAAATCACTTTATCAAAATAAATCATTGTTTTATTTCTAAAACCGAATGTCCTTTAATTGTGTTGTGCCTGATTGTGCTTTTAGTGACTGGATCATATGTATGTGTACCTGCTTTTTATTTGCTCATCCGCTGAAACAAGAGCGCAACTTTAACAATGATTTTTTTTTAAATAATACGCTATATTAAATGAGAGAATTTTATTTTTATACAAGAAAATGAATGTAATTGTGTTGTGCCTGAGTACTAAAGAAAAGAATACATTTTCTTTCGCAAGCATACTCACATCTTGCAAATGAATGTTATCGAGATCACCTGAGCTCTGCACTGCTTCTACCAACCAGCTCTCGGGGGTGATCATATTTAAAGTGAGAAGTGGTGATTCAGGCATGTCCAAAAACTTTGCAGTAGGCCCCAATGAAAGGCTGTTATTACTTAAGAATGTCACTTCGGGTTCAAGGACAAGACGGTAAAAGCTATAAACAGATTTTGAGAGACGTATTTAGTACATCTGAGATCAAAGGGGGACATCTTAAAATGTACTCAATTAATAACTGTCTAGTTGTGGTTTCAAGACAATTTGCTGTGCTTTACAATACAAAGACAGCATTAACACAATCGTCTTCTATTGTATAAATAATCACACAGGGATCATTAACTTGTTTACCTAATGTCTATCTTCCTCCACAAATAAACGCTATCATTTCATAGATACAAATGACCTCACTGACAGTTTTTTAAAGCAACCTTCATACAACTAGCATGAAGAAAGGTCAAAGTATTTATATAAACAACTTGACTTTACCTTTTTAAAGGCATTTCTGACAGTTTGGATTTGCAATTCATGAACATAGTTAGCTTCATATTTATAAGACGGCCAAGTACCTGAAAAAAAAATTATATTTAAAAAACAAACAAAAAAAAACACAATTATTTGGATAATCTTTATAAACATATGTGAAATTTGTGTGTGTAAACTAAGCTTAAAGGGATACTAAACCTAAATTGATTCAGATAGAGCATGCAATTTTAAGCAACTTTCTAATTTACTCCTATTATTACATTTTCTTCATTGTCTTGCTATCTTTATTTAAAAAAGCAGGAATTTAAAGCTTAGGGGCCAACCCATTTTAAGTTTAGCACCCTGTATAGCGCTTGCTTAATGGTGGCTGCATTTAGCAAACCAATTAGCAAGCATAACCCAGGTCTGAACCAAAAAAACTATTTGGCACTTAAGCTTTACATTCCTGCTTTTTAAATAAAGATAGCAAGAGAAAGAAGACAATAGCACCCTGTATAGAGTAAATTAGAAAGTTGCTTAAAATTGCATGCTCTATCTGAATTATTAAAGAAAAAAAAGAAAGAAAGAAGAAGGGTTCAGTGTCCCTTTAACACTTGAATTATAGTAAGTGTAAAGCATGTGTAAAGTCATTCTAAGTACTAAAGATTTCTTACTGATTTAATGAAATTATAAAAACTGTAACAACATACAATCAAAAAATGCGACAACTTCTGTGCTTCTCTTGAAAGAGGGTCGACCACAGCTAGGACATCAAAATAAGGGCCATCATGTTGGGGATCAATTTTTATCAAACTGAAAAAAGAAAAGAAAAAGTCATAAAATAAATTGGCATTGGTAAAGAGGGGTGACTAAACAATTTGACTGAGTTCCTGTCGAAACTAAAAATAAAAGACTAACAAAACCAAAAAAAAAATGTCATCAGGATTTTAAATAAAAGTTTGCACTTTGTACAACTGCACATGCAATTTTTTTTTGGATATCAGATAAATTGTATTTGCTCAGAGCAACAAGGATCCACGCTCCATGAAACCAACAACAAAATAAAGCTAGTGGTGTCTGTCACACCCCATATATAAGCTGTAAGACACCCATCTCTGGAATGGTTTTATGATATAGTTATATATGATTTATTTGCATTATGAAGTTGTGATATAATAACATTGTTGTGAGATATTTGTCATTGTTATGCTAATACTAGGCTTGTGCATTTGGATCCTTCAATCTTTTCGGAGATGGATTGATACTGGTGCAAGATCACCACATTAAGATCTGTGCAAATCCATATCTAAACTTGGTGATCTTGCACCAGAATCAATCCAGCTCCGAAATGAGACGAATAGCTATTACTTCCTCTTTCTGATCCAAATGAAGGATCCGGATGCACAAGCCTAGCTAATAACCTGGCAGATGAAAGTGACACAGAACCCCACACTAGATAGAGGTGAATATAGTCATTTTACAACAATCACCTGCATCTTTAATGCACATAAAGCTTGTAATTTAAGAGGGCAGACCCCCCTCATTCAAACGAAGGGCCGGTCAAACCATTTGCTAAAATAAACCCTCCTGATGCATTCTCTCTAACAAGATGATGAGATAAATTGACACTATCTGGTAGAGATATATGGAAGAAAAGCATTTGCCTAAAAATAGCCATCAAAACAGATTTAGATGACTATAACAATAACTACATATTATTGTCACCATTTGATTACCTTAGAACATAAATGTGTACCTGTGTTGTTGCTTGATGAATCTTATATCTTGCCTTGACTCACTTTTGGGAATTGATGACAACAGAGAGTCCACCTTCATAACCAAGTCACTTAGACTACTTTAAAATTAAAATATAAAAAATATTTTTAATACTTTTAACAGCTTTAAAACATTAACAAGAAAGGAAATAACATTTTTAAAAAAAAAACAATACCAAATATATTTAAAGTTTGGCAGGAATTTTAAGGTTGCAATATTACTGACCTTAATGTGTAAATAGCATTTTAAAATGGTACATTACTATATGTTTGCCTTATTAATTTGATAGTTGAAGCAGAAAATTCATGCATGTGTATGTAGATGTCAATATAGTTGAAATTAGTAAACACATTTTTTTATTTACAACCACATTTGTATTTTTTTTTTTTTTTAAACAGTAGATTTTCATAAACGTCATTCATTTGTATAAACAAATGCCGAATATGGCCCTGGGTAGCAGCATTCAGCTATTTTTGGCGCCAGATATATTTATGTAATAGAGCAACACAAAAAGATCTGTGCAAATCCAGATCTGTGTGTGTCGCACTATTACATGAATATATATCCGGAGCCGGAAAAAGCCAAATGCCGCTACCCACGGACCATATTCGGCATTTGTTTATACAAATGAATGCCAAATATGAAAAACTACACATCTAAAAGTGATTTTAAAGTGCAAGCCCCTTTTATTATGGAATTTGAGTATATTTCATTTTGTTCAACACTGCATCAAAAGCATAAAATTATTTACCAAGAAGCAAAAGTATATCTACTGTATATTATAGGAGCTATACTGATAAGATTATAAACATATGAAATAATAATTGTGCTTGTCAGATTTATTCAGATATTACTTTAATTATAACAAATAGGGACTAGAGTTAATTTGTCGTAGTAATAAAGATGAATTGGTCTTTTTAGATATAACAACAGATAGGATAATAAGAGTGAAAAGATTCTAGATACAGTCGCGCAATTTGAAAAATCAGATACAAAAATGTTAAAAACCCAAATTGTAGTTTGAAAGACGTTTATCTCATTATGCTGAGTTCTTAATGTGAAGGAGAGATTCCTACATTACAATATAAGGTCTAAAAAAAAATCCAAAAGATTTTGCATGATTTCTCTCCATGCAGACGATCTTTTGAATATCAGACCCTAAATGAGTTGTGGATAAAGTAGCTATAACTGCACATTTATAATTCCATACTCTAAAACAAAATATATGCTTAACTAATACATTTCTTTCTTTCATAGTGGTGAGAGTCAACAAGTCATTACTCCTGGGATTTAACTCCTGGTCACTAGAGGAGGGAAAGATCTCCAAAACTCCAAGAGAACTTAATCCCCCACCCCATCATCTCTGGTATGTCAAGCAAGGAAAAGTAGAAAGGTAGGAAAGAACAAAACAGTGAAAATGAAATGCAAACTAGAACTGCTGCCAGAAAAATAAATAAAAAAATAATGAAAATGGGAGGTTCTCATGGACTCTCATCACCATAAATTTATCAGGTAAGCATACATTTTGTTTTCTTTCATAAGGTGAGTCCACAAGTCATTACTCATGGGAACCAATATCCAAGCTGTGAATTGCACAAGTAAGTTTGGCAGAACAAAACATTTTTCAAAGACAAGCACCTAATGTCCAGACACTGCTGCCTGGAGGACTTTTCTACCAAGAGTAATTTCAAAAGAAGAAAACGCATCAAAATGGTAGAAAGTAGTCAAAGTATGTAAGAATGGGCTGTAATGCATTTTGGGGAAAACTTTCCCAAATACAAGTAAGCCTTGCGAATCAAATGTTTCAGCCAGGAAGCTAAAGTAACGCTGTGGCCTACTGAGCTTTCCATGGATCAGAGAAATGAACACATTTAAAGGATTGCCTAAAATCCTTTGTGGCCTGCAAATAGAATTGAAATGTTCTCACTACATATTTCGAGGATAAGGGCAAAAGAATATAACAAAATCTCCCAATTGATATTTTCCAAAGAAACTAGCTTCGGACAGAAATCATATTTAGCTCTTAAAACCACCTTATACTGGTAAAACAAATAAGATAAATAAATTGTGGGGACATAGGAGCACCACCCAAAGGGGGCTTAAGTGTGCTGGTGGAAAATCTGGGCCCAAAGAGATTATCAATATGGGTGTATAATGGCCAAAAAACAACACATAGTACTGCATTACTAAAAAGCGTAGAAATAACACATAGTACTGTATTAATAACACATAGTACTGTATTAATAAGGAGCGTAGAAATAGGGTGAAAATACAGACAATAAGGAACATATAAAAACATATGTTGTATATAAAAACAGTTTTAATCCAAGGAATATATGGAACAAGATTGCCAGAACTCTGTGGTAATCTAGCAGAGTTATTAACACTCTAGAGTAAAATGTTTAAAAAGCAACAGTGAAAAACATATGTCAAACATATGACAAAATAAGTGTATAACAAAAAAGAGCAATAAACAAAATAATGAATGATATTAATGAATCTGAGCTCAGATAAAGGGACATCCCATATATAAAGCGACACTATAGTCCCAAAGTCTATACAGTCACAAAGAGTCACTAAGAGTAAAACATCCAGTGGAGGTCCAATGTGGAAGGATCCAGAGAAGAGAGGAAAATACTTTTATCCAGGGGAGGAAAATCTTTTATCCAAAACTTCTGGTTCAGAGTAAGAACATCTAAAGGTACCTGTGGAACAATAAACAAACAGATGCACAAAAACAAAAAAAGCTAACTAAACTAAAAGGAAAAGTGCTCACCATATACAAATAGGAACTCAGGCTGGTATGTCACAGGAGGTCAACGTGTTTCGGTCGACAGAGAGGCTTTTATCAAGACTATACCAGCTTAATTTAGAGTTGTACTATTTAAAGGCTAATTTAGCCAATCAAAGAGAGGGGTTGTGGCGAGTTTTAGGCGCCAAATGTCTGGTTAGATACTTCCGGGTAAGTAAACACTTCCAGGTAGCTAAGCTCCAGAGCCACCATTTTGGTTAGGGGCAAAAAATGAGTGGCCAATTGTTTCAAATAGTAAATGGTACTTATCTAGATAATGTATAGTGTTTATGATATACATGGTCCAAAAATATGAAAGAGTATATGCAATATACTTTAAGATATAGAGAGTGTTTTACCAGAAGAAGACTTCCGGGTAGAAGTGACTAAATTGCCATTTTATTTAAGGGCAAAAATGGTCGATATCTTTTAACCAGTTTTATTGGATGCAAATAAATAAATAAGTAAATCGTGTGCAGTGATAGCGCTATAGTAGCGTGTGTTCTATGCCAAAATGCCTTTATATGGTGATTCAGTGTCGAGTTGTATGGATTATTAAAAAGTAAAAGACAGTGCAGAGGGGCGCCATTTTAGATAAGGGCAAAGTAGTTAAAATAATAAAAGACAGTGCAGAGGGGCGCCATTTTGGTTAAGGGCAAGGTAGTTAAAATAATAATCGTAATAGTAAAAGAAAGTGCAGTGAAGCGCCATTTTGGATAAGGACAAGGGAATTAAAATAATAGTTATAATAGTGGATATGACTCTCACAATGAGGGACTATTTATTGTGAAATATAGAAAAGAAAAAAAAGAAGACATAAAAAAAAATAGGAACAGACCATTATATAAGGATCCAATGACAATTTTGCATTCCATCGTCTGTACATAATGTCAGTACATTAATCACATGAAGTTACAATAAATAAAGATACAATGTATGCATGCACCAACAAAGTAATTCACAATAGTTAAAAGTGAAAATAACAGTAACAGTCTGTAAAGTTATCTTAAAGATGCAGCCTATAGCGGTTGAGTAAGATATTTTACATACAGATTGGAAACATTTGTGCAAACATTTATCAAACCTCTATTTTTAAGATTTTGGGAAAAAAGCTCAACTAAGAGTTTGCACATAAATTAAAAAGAACACACTTTGTTGCGATTATCACATGAGGGGATTAAGCATATCTGCGGATATTATAAAAACGTATGTATGAAAGGCATACATACATGCATACATGAAAAATAAAATATATAAAGTATATATATATATATATATAAAATATATATAGAATAGTTAGTTTTACACGTTCATTATTAGTTGTAGTGAAAGGTGTTCACTTAAGGTTGTTTGTTGTTGGTTGCTAAGATACGGGCACTGTCTGATGATGTATGCTAAGTGTTGTGCAACACCTGCACTAGGTGATTAAGGTGAATGGGTATTTAAGGCTGTGTATAGCATTGATTCTTGTTGTCAGTTTGAAAACGGAGGTAAAACTCCAAAACGTTACATCATAAGGAATAAAACTTTATCCTCATTAAACCCCGCGAGTGCCTTCCTTTTTGCGATATGTTGGATCTGAGAATTATGCAGGATCTCTTTGATGTGCACCCCGGTGGTTCAAAGGTTACCGTGAGTACTAGGCCATGCTATAAAGACTATATATATATATATATATATATATATATATATATCAATCTGTTCCAAACTTTGTTGGATGTGAACCGCCTTATTAGGAATTTAACTCTAAAAAAACATTTTGGTGTGGGAGACATGACTCCAAGTAGTGTGGAGGGAGCAACATCACAGAATCAAGAGAATAATACTCTTTATGATTTCAACGAACTCTGTGATGTGGTGGCCCTACACTCCTTGGAGAATGAGTCTAGAAATTACTCCAACACCATCAATAGGGAATCCAGTTTTAAGAATAATTCGACCTTTTATCCCATTCAAAACAGAAGAACCATTTTGGAAACCTTCCAACAAAGGGTTGAAACAGATTTGATTAATTTGGCCGATTCATGCACTGACATTAAACATAACCTATCCTTTAACCAAAGAAAAGCATTGAGCGACCTCGAGAAAAACAACAACTTGGTCATACGCACCCCAGATAAGGGCGGTGCGGTTGTAGTTATGAATAGGGTCGATTATGTGGCTGAGGCCAATCGCCAACTGCATAATCCGCATGATTACGTCAAATTGGATAAAGACCCTACACGAGCCTACCAACTAGAACTCAAAAACATTTTGGATGATGGTAGGGAACAGGGGTACTTAGATGATCAGACAGTGGCATATCTATACGTAACACATCCTCGGACCCCCTGTTTCCACCATCTTCCCAAAGTTCACAAATCTGTCACCAATGTACAAGGAAGGCCCATTGTGAGTGGCATCGGTTCACTTTTAGAACATCTGTCACAATGGACCGATTCCATCTTACAGCCCTTGGTAACACAATTGGCATCCCATTTGAAGGACACCAAACATGTCATCAACATTGTAGAACAGTTCAAGTGGGTGAGTGGCTATATGTGGCTTACTGTGGCTGTTGCCGCATTGTATTCTTCCATTCCCCATAACAAGGGATTAGAAGTGATACAATTCTTTCTGCACATTTTTTTATTCCAACTATAGTACTGATTTACAGACCTTCATTTTAAGAGTGGTGAAGTTTCTCCTAACCCACAATTTTTTTCAATTTGAGGGGGATTGCTATCTCCAGAGGTGCGGCACAGCTATGGGAGCAAAATTTGCCCCATCCTACACCAACTTATATCTAGGCTGGTGGGAGCTGTGCCGCATCTATGGAGATGGCAATCCTCACAAAGACAGCATACAATTGTATTACAGGTACATAGATGACCTGTTATTGGTCTGGAAGGGGTCAGAGGAAAGCATTGAATTATTCATGACTTACCTTAATGACAACGACATGGGTTTGAGATTCACTCATGAAACTAATCCTGTGGGAACACATTTTTTGGATTTATCACTCAGAGGTACCATAGGGAAAAAGGTTACTACATGCGTGTATCACAAACCCATAACAGGAAACACCATACTCCATGGCAAGAGCTGCTATCCAAAGCAGATAAGGTTTGCGATAGCCAAGGGCCAAGTAATTAGGCTTAAGCGCAATTGCTCTGACCCTTTGGAATTTAAAAATAAGGCAGGTGATCTCAAATTAAATCTGAGAAAAAGAAAATATCCACAAAGGGATTTGGACAAAGCAGAGGCAGTAGTGGAAAGCATTCCAAGGTCTGAATTACTCAAATATAATAGAACATCAGAGAAGGAAGTATCAGCAAATGATAGAGTAAATTTTGTAACCAAATACAGTTCCCAATACTATGATATCTGTAAAATAGTAAGAAATTATTTTTCACTACTTGCGGCGGATGACCAATTACAAAAAGTTGTCAAAACAGGAATCAGATGTTCATACAAAAAGAGTAAAACTCTAGGGTCCATATTAGCACCCACCCAATTGAAGAAACCATCCAATACTAATAGTTCATGGCTTACACATGTAGGCATGTACAGATGTGGGAGCCACCACTGTCGTCCTTGAGAGTTTGTACAAGTTACAAAAGAGTTTGAATCTGTGGCACATGATACAAAATATGACATACGTGCCTGTCTGAATTGTAGAACCACTCATGTGATATATCTGATAACTTGTACAGCATGCAGGAAACAGTACGTGGGTCTCACGTCAAGGGACGTAAATACCTGAATCAGGTTACATCTTTTCACGATAAGTCAAGGCAAGGCCACCACTCCGCTTGTGCAACATTTTGCTCAAAAACACAAAAGCACACTAAATACTTTTAGGTGGTGTGCCATCGAAAAAGTGGTATTGCCTTAATCGTGGTGGTGACCTCGAGCAACTTTTAGCAAAAAGAGAAATCGTTTGGATTTTCAAATTAGACACCAGAGTTCCCGAAAGGATTAAACTCCAGATTTGACCTAATCAACTATTGGGAATAAATTCAATAAGTGCAAAGAAATGTTATATATTTTGCATTCAAACACTATTTTGTGGGCAACAGTATCAAATTAACTAGTCCAGTCACCTAATAACTAACAAACACAGATACAGAAGGCAGTAGTGTGACCAGTCACTTATATACAGAAGTCTGATATCAGGCTAGCCAATTACACATAATCTGGTACACATGACATCACTCCTTATTAAATGTAGTAAATTCAATGGATTAACATTTACACTTTACTAAGTTTATGTCCCAGCTGTTACATTCTATACAACAAATTGGAGGTTCACAATTAAAGGGACAGTCTAGTCCAAAAAAAAACTTTCATGATTCAGATAGGGCATGTAATTTTAAACAATTTTCCAATTTACTTTTATCACTAATTTTTCTTTGTTCTCTTGGTATTCTTAGTTGAAAGCTAAACCTAGGAAGTTCATATGCTAATTTCTTAGACCTTGAAGGCCGTCTCTTAAGAATGCATTTTAACAGGTTTTTCACAACTAGAGGGTGTTAGTTCACGTTTTTCATATAGACAACACTGTGCTCATGCACGTGAAGTTACCTGGGAGCCATCACTGATTGGCTAAACTGCAAGTCTGTCAAAAGAACTGAAATAAAGGAAAATATAACTGTGTTGATTATGCAAAACTGAGGAATGGGTAAAAAAGGGATTATCTATCTTTTAAAACAATAACAATTCTGGTGTAGACTGTCCCTTTAATATATTGTACCCAATTTGACATATAAGGACCAGGCAAATTCTTGTATGGCTTAGTAGTGTGTCATTTACCCCCACATAGGGTTAGGGGAATCAAGAACAATTTCACTTATGGTATATGTGACAATTTACATACTTGTCAAATTCTACAAATGTCAGTATAAGATTTTCCTATAGGTCTAAGGGTGTAACACATGTCATTTAGTTCTTCTGCAGTATAGTCGACTTACCCTTTGAGGAAGGCAACTCTTAATTAGTATACAGCAAGTACACGGAATGATATAGAGTCATGTCAGAAAATACTATAGAAAATGACAGCAAGTAGAATACATTACACATTACGCACTGTGAGTCCTAATTTATGTGCTGCAGTCTGTATCTTGAGCCTGTTTATCATTGTGCCAAAATATGGGTTGTTAAATGTTTAGCATAAACTAATGTAACTATTTCCTTATGTAAATATTGCTAATGCAAAGAAACATTCACCTATGGATTTATTGGCATGGTTTAATAATCAGGGTACCCAAACAGCCAACTATGTTATATATCAAATTGTGTTCATATACATATATTCTAGCTGACATTAAGCATTGAGTAGCGCAATTGTGTTTTTAATTACCAATTAACTATGAGCCAATAGGATTATTGTATCTTCTTTTAAATAGCAGTAGCAAACACAGCACTATAGGCTATGACTACGGCTTAACCGCCAAAACGCGTAAGCCCAGTGCTGCGCTCACTCTGCTAAGCTGCAGTGATTTCCATTATTTGTATCGTTTTAATACAAAAATAAAGGTCATATTACTTTTGATGATCTATATATATATATATATATATATAAAAAAAATGTAGCAAAGAAGCACTCACTGAACTTGTTCCAACTGTGACAAAAGTTTAATGCAAAATAGTGACGTTTCGGGACAGCAACAGTCCCTTCCTCTGACCAGTTAACAATGTGAAAAAACAGCCCTTAAATAGGCTCCAAATTACCCTCCTCTAGTGTTTGACCAATCACGGCCAAAGATACATAACACACCCTTCATAGTGACCAATGGCAATCAATGATAGAAAGCCACCTATACATACTGTGAAACATGTGTATAACAAAACAACAGAAATACAATTTAAGCATGGAACCCTGTATCCTCAATAGAAAGGGGCAATCTCACTCCAATCTGGCACAATTATATATATATATATATATATATATATATATATATATATATATATATATATATATATACAGTGGATATAAAGTCTACACACCCCTGTTAAAATGGCAGGTTTCTGTGATGTAAAAAATGTAGACAATGATAAATCATTTCAGAACTTTTTCCACCTTTAATGTGACCTATAAACTACACAACTCAATTGAAAAACAAACTGAAATCTTTAACCCTTTGACTGCTAATGACGGCTCTGAGCCGTCACAGAGTTTCCCACTCTGGTGCTAATGACGGCTCAGAGCCGTCACTAGCACTCTCCCAGCTTGAGGGAGATCTGGGGGCTCCCACCCGCTCCTACCCCGGCGATCATGCCTGTATAGTGACAGGCATCGCCAGGGCTTCCCGTTTTGCGTGATGATGTCACTGCGCAACTTTATTTATAATTAACAATGTTAAGTATAGGAGCAGGGGGCATGCTGCTTAGAATCCTGTATCTCAGGCATCTAAGCAGCTACAGGCCACCAAGACCCACCATTGGAAAGGTAATCGCCTAACCTTTCAGTGTACAGTGTAACTCTTGGGGGTCTGAAAAAAGAAAAAAAAAGTAAAAAAAAAATTTGTTCAAAAAATAGAAAGAAAAAAAAAAAACCTTAAAAAATCTTGGCACCCAGGTGGGAAAGTGCTTAGCACTCAAAAGATTAAAGGGACACTGAACCCAATTTTTTTCTTTTGTAATTCAGAAAGAGCATGCAATTTTAAGCAACTTGCTAATTTACTCCTATTATCAATTTTTCTTCGTTCTCTTGCTATCATTATTTGAAAAAGAAGGCATCAAAGCTTTTTTTTTTGGTTTCAGTACTCTGGACAGCACTTTATTATTGGTGGATGAATTTATCCACCAATCATCAAGGACAACCCAGGTTGTTCACCAAAAATGGGCCGGCATCTAAACTTACATTCTTGCATTTCAAATAAAGATACCAAGAGAATGAAGAAAATTTGATAATAGGAGTAAATTAGAAATTTGCTTAAAATTACATACTCAATCTGAATCACAAAATATTTTTTTTGGGTACAGTGTCCCTTTAAGGTGGAGGGAAGTAAACAAAAACAAATAAAATAATGTGGTTGCATAAGTGTGCACACCCTCTTATAATTGGGGATGTAGCCGTGTTCAGAATTAAGCAATCACATTCAAAACCATGTTAAATAAGAGCCATCACACACCTGCCATAATTTAAAGTGCCTCTGATTAACCCTGAATAAAGTTCAGCTGTTCTAGTAGGTCTTTCCTGACATTTTCTTAGTCGTGTCCTACACAAAAGCCATGGTCCGCAGAGAGCTTCAAAAGGATCAAAGGGATCTCATTGTTAAAAGGTATCAGTCAGGAGAAGGGTACAAAAGAATTTAAAGGCATTAGCTATACCATGGAACACAGTGAAGACAGTCATCATCAAGTGGAGAACATATGGCACAAAAATGACATTACCAAGAACTGGATGTCCCTCCAAAATTGATGAAAAGACGAGAAGAAAACTGGTCTGGGAGGCTACCAAGAGGCCTACAGCAACATTAAAGGAGCTGCAGGAATATCTGACAACAATCTCCCGTATTCTTCATATGTTTGGGCTTTGGGGTAGACGGCAAGAGGGAAGCCTTTTCTTACGAAGAAAAACATCCAAGCCCAGCTAAATTTAGCAAAAACACATCTGAAGAATCCCAAAAGCATGTGAGAAAAGGTGTTATGGTCTGATGAAACCAAGGTTGAACTTTTTGGCAATAATTCCATACGATATGTTTGATGCAAAAACAACACTGCATATCACCAAAAGAACACCATACCCACAGTGAAGCATGGTGGTGGTAGCATCATGCTTTGGGGCTGTTTTTCTTCAGCTGGAACTGGGGCCTTATTCAAGGTAAAGGGCATTATGAACTGTTCCAAATACCAGTCAATATTGGCACAAAACCTTCAGGCTTCTGCTAGAAAGCTGAACATGAAGAGGAACTTCATCTTTTAGCATGACAACGACCCAAAGCATACATCCAAATCAACAAAGGAATGGCTTCACCAGAAAAAGATTAAAGTTTTGGAATGGCTCAGCCAGAGCCCAGACCTAAATCCAATCGAAAATCTGTAGGGTGATCTGAAGAGGGCTGTGCACAGGAGATGCCCTCGCAATCTGACAGATTTGGAGTGTTTTTGCAAAGAAGAGTGGGCAAATCTTGCCAAGTCAAGATGTGCCATGCTGACAGACTCATACCCAAAAAGACTGAGTGCTGTAATAAAATCAAAATGTGATCCAACAAAGTATTAGTTTAAGGGTGTGCACACTTATGCTACCATATTTTATTTTTTTATTTTTACTTCCCTTCACCTAAAAGATTTCAGTTTGTTTTTCAATTGAGTTGCATAGTTTATAGGTCACATTAAAGGTGGAAAAAGTTCTGAAATGATTTATCTTTGCCTCATTTTTTTACATCACAGAAACCTGCCATTTTAACAGGGGTGTGTAGACTTTTTATATCCACTGTATATATAAAAGAAGAGTCTGAGTTCCAGGTAAGATACTTGAAGACTATACTTAAAATATGAAATATACATCAGATAATTTCACTGAAAATATGAATTACACATCAAATACTGTGAAAACTAGAAGAAGAGAGGTTCCCACACTAAATTGGGGGTCCATCTAAATTCAACTAATAAGCGGCTACGGTTAAAGGCAAACCCACTATATGAACTATATGTGACAACATGTCACAAAACGGATGAATATGGAAAATAGAAAATAATATTCTGAGGTATGAGAACTTGTCCTGAACTCCTATCTGATCTGTAAAACCAACAGAAGAGAGGAGCTGTGGAATTTACAAACGTGTCTGCTACGGTGTGATCATACTATACTATAGTTTTTAGTGGGCATTTGAACTCCCAATTGTAGACAAAAAGCTCCTAAAGACCCCAAAAAACTAACCTAACAAATCTAGGGTGCTAACAATTAGTGTGAATACACATATCTGCTTACCCAGAGGGAATATGGTAGGAGAGGGAACATTTGTTGGCATGAAATTAAGGGGAGAAAAGGATGGATCACCCTAAAAAAGGATAATGACTATATTGTAAAGAACACAGTGGTTATAAGAGGTGTGTGACTTCGAAGTCCGTATTTAAACCCTTTGGATGAATGCAATCCAACTCAAATATCCATTTGCACTCCGTTAGGAGAAGTTTCTTTTTAAATTCACCTCCTCTCCAATCTTTATGTACCTTACACAGTCCCATAAATTTTAGGGCTTTAGTGTCCCCATTATGCTTCTCCTTAAAGTGCTTGTATAGTGGGGTATCGTCTTTATTCCCCTCTATCTTTAGGAAATGTTCCCTAATACGATCTCTAAGTTGTCTGCATGTCTGGCCCACATACTGTAAACTACAGTCACATTCTAGAAGGTATATAATGCTTTTATCTTAAATATGACATATGTTTTTCACCGTTGTTTTTTAAACATTTTACTCTAGATTGTGAATAACTCTGCTAGATTGCCACAGAGTTCTGGCAATCTTGTTCCATATATTCCTTGGATTAAAACCATTTTTATATATAACATACGTTTTTTTATATTCCTTATCGTCTGTATTTTTCACCCTATTCCTACGCTCCTTATTAATACAGTACTATGTGTTATTTCTATGCTCTTTAGTAATACAGTACTATGTATTGTTGTTTGGCCATTATACACCCATATTGATAATCTCTTTGGGCCCAACTTTTCCACCAGCACACTTAAGCCCCTTTGGGTGGCGCTCCTATGTCCCCACAATTTATTTGTTCTTCTGTACGACCCTGTTAGGTGGTCATTTTTTATAGTGAGTTTGTGTGCTTTGCTCTCCTGATGCTGACTACTAACCATTTTTATTTTAAAACAAATAAGATAATTGGACTCGCAAAAAAGAAGAAACAATTCGAAAACTCCTCTGGCAGAATATATTGCTAAGAGAAACAATACCTTCCAAGACAAGTAGAATGTCCAAATTATGCATAGGTTTAAATGTATAAATTGTCAAAACACTTAGAACTAGATAAGGAGGAGAAATAGATGAAATCACTGGTTTAACCTGACTAAAGATTGAACAAAGCACTGAATATCAGGAAATATAGAAATTTTCTTATGGTATAGCACCAAAAGAGCCACAAATTGTTCCTATAAAGAACTAGCACATAAACCCTTATCTAAACTGTCCTGCAGAAATGGAAGAATTGTTATAATTTTAAAAGAATGCTATCTAAAACCTTTCTTCTCCCAGAAAATATAAACTTTTAAAATCTTGTGATAGATTTTTCTAGTAACAGGCTTTTGAGCCTACATTAAAGGTTGCTACAACAGCATCAGAAAAGCCTCTGTTTTAAAATTAGGAGTTCAATCTCCAAGCCTTCAAGTTGAGAGATTTGAGATCTTGTTGACAGAAGGTACTTTAAGACAGTAGGTCATGATGAAGTAGAAAAGACCATAGAGGAAAGCTGGACATCTATACCAGATCATCAAACCAAGTTCTGTGTGGTCAAGCTGGAGCAATCAGAATTACTGATGAGAGCTCCTGTTTGATCCAAGCTTTCACTCTTGGCAACTGAACAATTTGTGGAAAGATGTAAGCAAAAAAAAATGTGGATCACTGGATCTAGCAATATATCTAGAAAGCTTGTTGTTTAAATGAGAAATTACCAGGTCTATTTCTGGAAGACCCCATTGTTATAGAATCTGATTGAAGACATCTAGATGTAAAGGCCATCTCATGGATGAAGGGATTGATGACTGAGATGATCTGCTTCCCAGATTGTTCTCTGCCCAATTCAATATTCAAGAAACCTCCTTCATCACTAGTGCATTTTGAGTCCCCCCTGATTATTGATATAAGCCACTGCAGTGAAATTGTTGGATTAAAAATGCTAATAAATCACTCTTTTCAGGAAAGGTCAGCTCTAAAGTGCACAGAGCTTCATGATATTTATTTGTAATCTCACATCCTAAGGAGACCAAACTCCTTGTGCCTTTATGGACCCTCAAACTGCACCCCAACCTGAGAGACTTGCGTCTGTCGTGATTATAGTCCAGGTTGGATGGACAAAGGATGCCAAAAGAGAAAAGGACTGGTGATTTATCCGACAGAATGCGGAATGTCTTGCTCTGAAATATAAAAGGATTATTTGAGAGAGCCGAGTAAAGTCCTTGCACTATTGACATAGCATGCAAAGTTGAAGAGGTCTCATGTGAAACCGAGCAAATTAAAGGGCATTTGATGCTACTATTATCAGACCTAATACTTAATGCTAAAAGCTGCAGTAGGGATAGAAATTGACTGACGTCTTGCACAAATGGTCTGTAACTTTGATCTCCCTTGAGCTGTTTAAGAAAGTCACATTGAAACTGAGTTTATAATGACGCCTAGAAAAGAGACCCTGGTTTGAGGAGCAAGACAACTCTTTGGAATATTGATTCTCCGACCATGTTTGCGGAGAAACAACAAGAATCTGTTGGTATAATATTCTGCTAAAGGTAAAGATGGGGTTTGTACCATGATTTTGTCCAGGTTACAGACAAGAGTACTCCCAGAACTTTGTAAAAATTCTGGAAGCAGTAGATATACCAAATGGAAGAGCAAAAAATTGAAATCTTAGGAACTGGTGACAGTCTTTGTGGATAGGAATATGCAGGTAAGCAGTCTTCAAATCTATAGTGGAAATATATTGCCCTTGCTGAAAGACGTAGAATAGTCCAAATTGTTTTTACTTGAAAGTAGGAACAGTGAGAAGCCTGTTAAAAGTTTTTAAATCTAGAGTAGGTCTGTATGTTCCCTCATTTTTGGGAACTATAAACAAAATAGGTTGGAATATAAACCTAGGCCTTTCTCCAAAACAGGTACTGAACTATCATTACCATAAGTTCCATATCCAAAACTGGTTGAATGGAGGCTTTTGCCTATGCAGGGTCCTTTGGAAAATGAGAAAGAAGAAAGATTATTTTGGGAGGCCTTCAATTAAAGCATATTCTCTATCCCTGGGAGACTAAGAACCCATGGATCTTTAAAAGACTGTGACCAGGCCTTTTCGAAAAAGGTGTAATCTGCCCCCCTACCAGAAGAGTATCTGGATCAGGGCCCAACCTTTATGCTTACTTGGTAGAGGAAGAAGGCTTTTTAGATTCTTTAGCCTTGTTCTAACTGAGAATCGACTTCCAAGTGGATCTGGAAAACTCCTGCTTCTGTGAACAGGAGGATTTTTGGTTTCTAGATTGACAAAAGGAACGAAAACTATTTATTTAGTTTTTTCCCTTAGACTTCTAATTCTGAGGGAGAAAAAGCTCCCTTTTCAGGGTAAAAATTATGAGATCTAGACCAGGCCTGAACTAAATCTTTTTGTTATCTTTTTTGTGTATTTTTTATGATTGCATAAGGGAGTTGGTCAAGATCATGGAGGATTATTATTGCTGCTATGTTCTTTAAAGGTATATATCTTTGGTAGCCAGTGTTTAATGTTTACTTTTAATTAAGCTTGTAAAGTGTTTGTTTCTATGTAAAACCTTTTATAAAAATTAATTAAAACATTCTTA
Source organism: Bombina bombina (assembly GCF_027579735.1). Taxonomy (NCBI): domain Eukaryota; kingdom Metazoa; phylum Chordata; class Amphibia; order Anura; family Bombinatoridae; genus Bombina; species Bombina bombina. The sequence continues at coordinate 862,809,884 of NC_069501.1, read as the reverse complement.
TTTAGATAGAGTTCTTCAAAGAAAAGATCAAATGGTCTGTGGTAAAAACGAATCTACCCATAAATCAATTTCTTCACACTTGAATTAGAACTATACTGATGGATTGATAAAAAGGTTTAAAAGGTATGCTACAATAAACCAATTTATATAACACTATTTGAAGCTTCCCTGAAAAAAGTGCATTTCCTTATTAGCCATATTTTTAGAGCAAATAACTAGTGATGGATTATATTTATAAAATAAATATTTTTGCAATATCGTTGGAGATAGTTGTTAAAAATAATTACCTCTTTAAAGGTGGCATTTTTTTCACTAGGTTTTTTATCTTTTCAGCAGAGGTAGAGTATGTAACCTTTTCCAGTAAATGAAAGTCTTCGTCGTGAAATTCACTTGATTCAATAGAATTCAACAGCTAAAACAGAAAAATACATTTAGAATAATTGTATACCATTTCATTACAGTTCAATGCAAAAGTATATTACATGTTTTAAAAAATATTTAATAAAGCTACCTCTTTATAACTAAATATCCATTAAATATTATTACAGGTACGTATCCCCAATTCTGGAAATCCAAAATCGTTTGGTTTTAAATAAAATTAAAAATGTTCCCCACCAGTAAGTCACAATAGGCTCTGCCTGTGTCTTTGGTTTGGTTTTTGTGTTCTAAAAAGCAAATTATAGTCTATATTTATTTAAAACAACCATTGTCTTTCTGATTACAGTACTGTACCATCTTTCTCATGGTAATATGTCAAAATAATACGTTGCATGTATAAGCTGTACTATAATATGTAAATACCGCACAATTGACATAAGAAATTGTTGTTTACACTTGGTCCCTCATGCTCTCCTATTTTAACAGATTCTAATAACTTAAATTATCCTTACCTGATAATTTCAGTCCACAGCTGCATTCATTACTTTTGGGAATTCAGAACCTGGCCACCAGGAGGAGGCAAAGACACTCCAGCCAAAGGCTTAAATACTCCTCCCACTTCCCTCATCACCCAGTCATTCTGCCGAGGAACACGGAACAGTAGATTAAATATCAGGGTGAAAAGGTGCCAGAAAAACAAAACAACAGACGCCCACAGAGTCCACAGCTGCATTCATTACTTTTAGGAAAACAATACCCAGGCTATAGAGGACACTGAATGCAAAAACGGGAGGGTACAAGATGCGGCCCATTCTGAGGGCACCAGGCCTGAAACCCCCTACCCAACAAGATCCCGCTTCGTCCGAAGCCGAGAACAACTTTGAAAAAAAGGAAAAAGGCCCAAGGACACTTACCCGCAGATAGTCCACAGCGTTGCTAGAGACCGCAGGAACTAGACTCAACTGAGGCAACAGCCTCCAAGAGACAACGTCGCCCAGCAGTCGGTTTCCAAACAACACACCCCTTACTAAAGAAAGGGAACAAACTACTGTATTCTTCCACAAGGAAGAAAAGGCACGAAGAAAACATGATTGTACTTGTAAAGCGCGGCTAATCCCCCTTAAGGGACTCAAGGTGCTGCTCATTTTATCAACCTCGAAAGGAGGAAAGGCTGAGTAGACCTCGCCGGGTTGCTACAGTGCAGCGTAGCCACAGTGCATTAGCATGCTGAGCTAGCTTCCAGCTAGCATAAGGAACTCCAGAAAAACCCCCAAAAAGGGCACAAACACAGAGCAAAAAAAACCTGAGACCGGGTCAGGCTAACAGAGACCTAACCAGTCTCATAGAAACAAGGGGAGGCAACGCCCAGACCCCAGAAACAGAAGCCACGGGATAAGGCCAGGGATCTGAAACAGAGAGGATCTTCCCCTAAAACAGAGCAATCGCACTCTAAAAAGTAACTGAAGACAAAGGTCCTCCAAGTCGCAAAAAGGTAGCTCAGAATACCGAAATATTCAGAAACGAAACCTCGTGCAGCAAGCTCAGATAGGTCTGACGAACAACACCGGAAGCAAAAACACTGCACACTGCAGTCATCTAAAAATTACTCTGAAACCTAAATACTCGCAGGGCAAGCAGAAAGCAGCTGAAGATAGGATTCTTCAGATTGCTAAGTATCCACTAACCAGCGGATAACATCGCAGGATATCTAAGAGCCGCCAGTCTTTCCCACAAATCTTGAACATGGAGAAAGGAGAAACCTCAAAGCTTTCCGCATCTTGAATGCTCCGAAGAAGAAATTTAGGAGAGCAACAGATCACAGATCCTGCTCCAACACCGGACCAGCCCAAGCGACAGACATGTCCGATAGACAGGGGGGACAGAAAGACCCCAACCACAAGCCCCCAGGGAATGGAAAGAAAACAGAGCTCGGGTGCCAACCCAATCCGCTCCTCCAAAATAAGGCACTCCCAAGGAGAACCCCCTGGGACCTGGAACAGAGAAAAGAACAATAGATCTATAGGAAGACCTGTCACAGCTCTCTTAGACAGTCTCTACATAGAGAGATCAAGTTCCAACAGGTGGAACAGAGTACACAGAGCAGAAGATGCTGCACCTTACAGAAATAAGCCACCTGATCCGACCTCCTACACACAAGGCAGGACAAAAGCCCTCCAGAGAGAGGAAACCCCAACTCATAAGGAAGACAAACTATCCCTTCAAAAGGGAAGGGCACAGATAAGAAGAGCGTACATGTCCACAAGACATGAAGCCTTAGTATGATCACAAACACGGCCTGAATGAAAAATCATCCAGACACCACTGTTGACCCAACAGAGAAAAAAACTCCCCATAGAGGAGCACACTCCATCCGATGGATAGGTCAAGCCATAAAATTTATAACCTGTACCCGAAGGTGGATGTGAACTCTGGCCTTCCTGCTTGCAAGCCCAATGAGCTAGCCCCTATGTCGCAAAATAGGGTCACTGAAAAAACTGGGTTGTCCGGAACCAGTCCACAGGATAATAAGTCTCCAGACATCCAAGAAGGATCCAAGACAAGAACCCTGGACCCAGAATCGTCCTAGAATGAACGACACCATCAGGGAACACAAGATACCCCATCTGAAGCAATCAGACCTCACAGGGGATGAAAACCGGGAAACCCGTAGAACGGGTACAGGACTCACTCATAATTCCCAGCCCAAAGGGAAGAGAACACCCTTAGTTGGAGGTCAACACCTCCCCAGCAAGGTACTAGGCCGTGACAAAGTCACACAATTTCTCTAAAGTCCAAATGCTCCAAGGGCAATACTAAGGGAAATCAGAACGAAAACAGAGTCACCCGAAAGAGAGTAGAAAGAAAGGCTAGTCTTTATAATCCTTTCAGATTAACGTCCCAGAGGACCACACCCAAGGGAGAAGAATGCAAAGCATTCCGAACCCAGGCAGAAAAACATCCCCTAAGCAAAAAGCTTGGAAAAAGAAACAACACCTCCAATCGCCCCTGATATGGAGACGACTAACTCCCGAAGGAAGACAGAGCCTCACGGCCTTCACTTCCTAATGAAGCAGCCAAAGCCGCCAGAAAAACCAGACTAAGTCCAGAAAGTCTCTACCCAAAGGAAGAGAACCTCTAAAAGGAACATGCCCGAAAAGGACACTTCCAAAGAGACCATGAAAGGCAAAACCATAAGAACGGCAGTATGCAGGACCTAAATCCTCCAATCCTCCAACCCACAACGGGAAGGAACACTCTAGTTAACCCCCAAAAATCTTTAACGACTGAGCATGTCGCCGCAGATCTCAATGCAGTCCCGGTCCACTAGATTGAAAGGCGAATGAGGACTGAACCAATCCCCCATGCCCCTAAACAACCACGGACCCTCAAGTCCTCTCAGGATGCTAGTTGAAGCTTGTAAAATAAAACAAGAAAACAACAAAAATCATATTGTGATCACTAGGCACCCTCACCGGACCAACCGGACATAAAAAGGCACCAAATGTCTGAACTAGGCCTCAAAGACAGAAGGATTTGTACTTAGTCAGGACCAGCCTGAAACCAAGGGCCCCAGCACTGTCAAGGCCAAATAGAGTCTCCCCCAATGATGGAGGGATAAAGAACAGTCAGATAGACTTTTGTAAACAGTGTGACCACAAAATCGTGAGTATCAATTCCAAAGTTCCTGAAGGAAACATCACACCACAACATGAGCTTTAGACCAAATAAAAATAATCCTCACCGGATGAAAATAAAAGATAAGGCAACCCGTAGGTTATCGCCCAGGAAGAACGGATAGACCCGCAGGACCAGCCCTACAGGGGTCCAAGACTTCCAAGCTCAGAACTGGAAAAGGATACACAAATGACAAAGACAATAAGAAGAATACATTATCCCTTTATGTCTATGTATGCAAGCCAGAGTAAGACTCAGAATTTCCAGACCCATTAAGAGTAGGATCCTCCAGCAACACCAAAAACGAGCCTTAGGAGAACACGAAGGCGCTAGTCTATAACGAAAGGCGCAACATACCTCCACCAGGAGAAAAGGAAACACCGGCCCCAAAGGTTGACCCTCTGAGGCCTCAGGGGCAGTCGCTCCCCCGGCTGACGAGTCCCGGTGAAATAAATGAATGATATCTAAGACATATTTCTTAGTGTCTGTTTGCTATACCTTTAGTGATATGCTAATGTTCCTCTTAATAATCCCTTATTAATTATTATACCCACTATAAAATATTAACACACAATCACTAGCTTAATTAAACTACCTGCAAGGAAATACTTACAAGTCTTGCTTCAAGCAATGCATGCCTTTTATTACAATGATGCTAAATAAACATTATTACAATATGCAGATTAAATATAATTACACAAATGCAGATTAACTATACATGTACTTCACTGAATTAAACATCAATATACATACATATATATATATATATATATATATATATATATATATATATATATATATATATATATATATAAATATATATATATATATATAAATATATATATATATATATATATATATATATATATATATACACAGTACTGATGCAGCATCAATATCACACTAATATACAGCCATTCTATTGTGAATGTATATTGTGTGCTGTAATGTAATGGAGGTTCCTAGCAGAGAGATACTCACATGCTGTTATCAATCCCAAAGAAAAGAGAGAGATTTTGTGTGTAGGGACTTATATAAGTTTGTATCCATCCCCCAATGATGAGGTCACTAATATGCAACCCCCCTTTGTCCTGTTCAGGAATTGTTACCCACCATGCTTAGGGGGAATAGCACATGGTCACACAAAAGGATCTGTTATAGCTTTATCATTAACCAGCTGGTCATCCTTAGGATAGGACTAAGGGTAATGTGATCTCTCTACTTTCCAAAGTGACTATCTTCATCTCAGTACACCTGAATGAGGAGTTAACCCCTTCCTGATTACACAGCTGAGTTCTTACAGTATTATGCCATATTACCCCTTTCTGACCACATCTGAGTTCTAACAGATTATGCCATTTTTACACCCGGTTAACGAAACACGGACAATATCATAAGCACACTCCCGGGAGGTGCAGATGTTCCAGCGCCAAAGATATGGCCATGCGGAACCGTGTCGTAACCTCCAGTGGGAACAGGCCACACTCCCTAGGAAGGATAAGTAGCGTTTGGGTTACCTGCATGCGTAGCAGTTGGTGGTAGGGAACTTGTCTTGGCTCAGTGGGCACCTGATTCCCCGATCCCGAGGAAGAGAGCACTCTAAAATGACATTCGGAACATAACTGATGGGCATGTATCACCCGGGCCAATTCATATTCTTTACAAGAAGTAGATTCTGAATCAGAGACATCAATCTCCAAGAATCATCCATAACTGGGACACTGCCACCTCCAGAGAACCAGACACCAGCGGACCAGGATTTCTCTGTCGCCACGCGGTCAGGAAAGCGGAAATGGAGTCACAAGGTAAACCGTGCAGTCCATGCAAAGTCGTGCCCAATCGAAAAGGCTGCGTCACTAGACATAGGCCGTTATGTTCCAAAATAGCCATGAGCCAAAACAACACTACACAGTAGCAGACAGAATCGCATAACAAACATGATTATAAACCCCCCTGTGCAATAATCCCACTCAGGAGATATTAACCACTGATTCCTAGATACAAAAAGGAGCCTCACTGAGACCCTATGTTAAGGTTATCCCCAAAAGGTTGTAGCCCCTCTGGGATAAATAGTTGAAATTACAATACATCCATGATGAAAATAAAATGAAACGATCTAAACGGAATCTACGCCGTGGAACAGGAACACAGTCCTTCAAGTGCGACAGATAGTAGCGTTGCTTCTGCCATGGACTTGAGAGAAAAAAGCAGGCAGCGTAATTCATCAATGCTGATTGCTTGTGGAGCTGTTAATATGATACGGGATGGTTTCGCAGAAAGACTCTCCCTGCATCCCCGGACTCTAACTTTCACCCATGCTCTCACTGAGAGGCTGACAGGACAACTTAAAACTCCAGTCCCATGCCGAAGAGTACTATCCTCCATAAGAGACTATCGAAAACTTCCGACACTTCTCTGCCACCCTCCTGGGACGAAAGGTAAAGAATGACTGGGGGATGAGGGAAGTGGGAGGAGTATTTAAGCCTTTGGCGGGGGTGTCTTTACCTCCTCCTGGTGGCCAGGTTCTGAATTCCCAAAAGTAATGAATGCAGCTGTGGACTCTTTCCATTTATGAAGAAAATACAAATATTCTGAAATCCAAACTACAATGAGATCAAAACCTTTTCCACTCCCAGCAGTTTGGATAAAGGTTTTTATACTGTATTAATATGTATAATGTATTTTGTCCAATAAATATTGTTCACATTCTAAGTTACCAACCTTTATGATAAACATGTATTTTATTACCTGTTCCATTACTGCCCCACAATTGTCTTTTTAGACAATTAGTTTAGTTCTTCAGATATAAATATTGTGTATTGTTTTACTTAGAATAAATATCAGCACACCTGGTCTCCAGAAGGGGAGGAGCTAGCAGCAACATGGAACGCCAGCACTTGGCTCTAGAGTGAAGGGCAAGATCGAACTACCCCAACCTGCGTCTGTTCTTTGGCTGGTGGAGACACGACTTGTCCTGGATATATCAAAGCAGTAGCCGGTACCATCTTTGCAGACTGACTCAGAAGCAGAGTCATGACGCCAAGCTGCGTTCAGGCACAGTAACAGCCGAAAGTACAGACGACAAAACATACAAGGCTACAAAAATCAAGCCGCACTACCTGAAGTAGTGCCCGAGGCAGTAAAGGGGAAGATGAGTCACAACAACAAATTACATTTCCTACAGTCTAAAATAGAAGAACTTGAAGACAAGTCTAGGTGCTTTGCATCTATCCAGCTGCCCCAATTAGTAGGTACAAATGCAGATAATGTACGGACACCGAAAGAAAGAGCCCACAGAATGGGTACAGTTAGAAGGAACTCAGAGGGAGCAGCCAAGTCACGAGTAGAAATCATTACATTTCTGAACTTTCAAGATAAGTTCCACATACTCAGACTATATCGTAAAAATAACAACATTATAATAGGGCCTAATAAGGTACTCTTATTTGAGGATTTCTCATTTGAGACCCATGCTAGACGCAGAGAAATGGCCCCATTCTGTTCTCAATTAATAAAAGCTAACTTAAGGGCACGACTAGTGTATCCTGCCAAGATAATCTTGGACAGAGATGGTGAAATCCTCACCTTTACCAAGGTTGAGGAAATAAAGGCTTATTGTCAGAGTAAAGGTATAGAATAAAAGCCTAGATATCCGGTGTGGACAAATATGGGCCACAAATAAGGGATGAGGGCACTGTTTATATTGATTGTTTGTAAGATGAATAGTTTGTATAGGTTGCTTCCTCTGATTATGTTAAAAATTAGGAAGTATGTTCCAACCATTCCTGGAGGGGGGAGGGGAGGGGAGAAGGGAGGGGAGAAGGGAGGGGGAAGGGAGAAGGGAGGGGGAAGGGAGAAGGGAGGGGGAGGGGAGGGGGAGAGGAGGAGGGATTTAAAGGATTAATTTTTTTTTATTGTTTTGCCTCTTCCTCTCCTTTTATACTTGTGAGGTAGTCTAGATGGTGAAATTAAAACTATTTTCATGGAATATTGGTAGGATTATGTCCCCAATAAAAAGGAAACTAATGATTAGACATTTAGGAGTAAAAAAAAAACCCAGATATAGTATTCATTCAAAAGACTCATCTCAAGCCTCTGGAGGCCATTAAGCTCAGAAATGCGTGGGAGAGGTGGTGTTCACCTCATATGATATATAATTTATGCTTACCTGATAAATTTATTTCTCTTGTAGTATATCCAGTCCACGGATCATCCATTACTTGTGGGATATTCTCCTTCCCAACAGGAAGTTGCAAGAGGATCACCCACAGCAGAGCTGCTATATAGCTCCTCCCCTCACTGCCATATCCAGTCATTCGACCGAAACAAGACGATAAAGGAGAAACCATAGGGTGCAGTGGTGACTGTAATTTAATTAAAATGTAGACCTGCCTTAAAAGGACAGGGCCGTGTATCTAGTCCACGGATCATCCATTACTTGTGGGATACCAATACCAAAGCTAAAGTACACGGATGATGGGAGGGACAAGGCAGGAACTTTAACGGAAGGAGCCACTGCCTGTAGAACCTTTCTCCCAAAAACAGCCTCTGAAGAAGCAAAAGTGTCAAATTTGTAAAATTTTGAAAAGGTGTAAAGCGAAGACCAAGTTGCAGCCTTGCAAATCTGTTTTTAAAGGCCCAGGTGGAAGCCACAGCTCTAGTAGAATGAGCTGTAATCCTTTCAGGGGGCTGCTGTCCAGCAGTCTCATAGGCTAAGCGTATTATGCTCCGAAGCCAAAAGGAGAGAGAGGTTGCCGAAGCTTTTTGACCTCTCCTCTGTCCAGAGTAAACGACAAACAGGGCAGATGTTTGACGAAAATCTTTAGTAGCCTGTAAGTAAAACTTCAAGGCACGGACTACGTCCAGATTATGCAAAAGACATTCCTTCTTTGAAGAAGGATTAGGACACAATGATGGAACAACAATCTCTTGATTGATATTCCTGTTCGAAACCACCTTAGGTAAAAACCCAGGTTTGGTACGCAGAACTACCTTGTCTGAATGAAAAATCAGATAAGGAGAATCACAATGTAAGGCAGATAACTCAGAGACTCTTCGAGCCGAGGAAATAGCCATCAAAAACAGAACTTTCCAAGATAAAAGTTTAATATCAATGGAATGAAGGGGTTCAAACGGAACTCCCTGAAGAACTTTAAGAACCAAGTTTAAGCTCCACGGGGGAGCAACAGTTTTAAACACAGGCTTAATCCTAACCAAAGCCTGACAAAATGCCTGGACGTCTGGAACTTCTGCCAGACGCTTGTGCAAAAGAATAGACAGAGCAGAGATCTGTCCTTTTAAAGAACTAGCTGATAAGCCTTTGTCCAAACCCTCTTGGAGAAAGGACAATATCCTAGGAATCCTAACCTTACTCCATGAGTAACTCTTGGATTCACACCAATAAAGATATTTACGCCATATCTTATGGTAGATTTTCCTGGTGACAGGCTTCCGAGCCTGTATTAAGGTATCAATGACTGACTCGGAGAAGCCACGCCTTGATAGAATCAAGCGTTCAATCTCCATGCAGTCAGTCTCAGAGAAAGTAGATTTGGATGATTGAAAGGACCTTGTATTAGAAGGTCCTGCCTCAGAGGCAGAGTCCATGGTGGAAGAGATGACATATCCACTAGGTCTGCATACCAGGTCCTGCGTGGCCACGCAGGCGCTATCAGAATCACCAATGCTCTCTCTTGTTTGATTTTGGCAATCAGTCGAGGGAGCAGAGGAAACGGTGGAAACACATAGGCCAGGTTGAAGAACCAAGGAGCTGCTAGAGCATCTATCAGCGTTGCTCCCGGGTCCCTGGACTTGGATCCGTAACAAGGAAGCTTGGCGTTCTGGCGAGACGCCATGAGATCCAGTTCTGTTTTGCCCCAACGATGGACCAGTTGAGCAAACACCTCCGGATGGAGTTCCCACTCCCCCGGATGAAAAGTCTGACGACTTAGAAAATCCGCCTCCCAGTTCTCTACGCCTGGGATGTGGATCGCTGACAGGTGGCAAGAGTGAGACTCTGCCCAGCGAATTATCTTTGAGACTTCTAACATCGCTAGGGAACTCCTGGTTCCCCCTTGATGGTTGATGTAAGCCACAGTCGTGATGTTGTCCGACTGAAATCTGATGAACCTCAGTGTTGCTAACTGAGGCCAAGCTAGAAGAGCATTGAATATTGCTCTTAACACCAGAATATTTATTGGGAGGAGTGTCTCCTCCTGAGTCCACGATCCCTGAGCCTTCAGGGAGTTCCAGACTGCGCCCCATCCTAGAAGGTTGGCATCTGTTGTTACAATCGTCCAATCTGGCCTGCGAAAGGTCATACCCTTGGACAGATGGACCCGAGAAAGCCACCAGAGAAGAGAATCTCTGGTCTCTTGAACCAGATTTAGTAGAGGGGACAAATCTGAGTAATCCCCATTCCACTGACTTAGCATGCATAATTGCAGCGGTCTGAGATGCAGGCGCGCAAATGGCACTATGTCCATTGCCGCTACCATTAAGCCGATTACTTCCATGCACTGAGCCACTGACGGGCGTGGAATGGAATGAAGGACACGGCAAGCATTTAGAAGTTTTGATAACCTGGACTCCGTCAGGTAAATTTTCATCTCTACAGAATCTATAAGAGTCCCTAGGAAGGAGACTCTTGTGAGTGGTGATAGAGAACTCTTTTCCACGTTCACTTTCCACCCATGCGACCTCAGAAATGCCAGAACTATCTCTGTATGAGACTTGGCAATTTGAAAGCTTGACGCCTGTATCAGGATGTCGTGTAGATACGGAGCCACCGCTATGCCTCACGGTCTTAGAACCGCCAGAAGTGAGCCCAGAACCTTTGTAAAAATTCTCGGGGCAGTGGCCAACCCGAAGGGAAGAGCTACAAATTGGTAATGCCTGTCTAGAAAGGCAAACCTTAGGAACCGATGATGATCTTTGTGAATCGGTATGTGAAGGTAGGCATCCTTTAAGTCCACCGTGGTCATGTACTGACCCTCTTGGATCATGGGTAGGATGGTCCGAATAGTTTCCATTTTGAATGATGGAACTCTGAGGAATTTGTTTAAGATCTTTAGATCCAAGATTGGTCTGAAGGTTCCCTCTTTCTTGGGAACCACAAACAGATTTGAATAAAATCCCTGTCCTTGTTCCATCCGCGGAACTGGATGGATCACTCCCATTACTAGGAGGTCTTGCACACAGCTTAGGAATGCCTCTTTCTTTATCTGGTTTGATGATAACCTTGAGGAGGAGAAGCTTTGAAGTCCAGAAGATATCCCTGAGATATGATCTCCAACTCCCAGGGATCCTGAACATCTCTTGCCCACGCCTGGGCGAAGAGAGAAAGTCTGCCCCCCACTAGATCCGTTTCCGGATAGGGGGCCGTTCCTTCATGCTGTCTTGGGGGCAGCAGCAGGCTTCCTGGCCTGCTTGCCCTTGTTCCAGGACTGGTTAGGTTTCCAGGCCTGTCTGGAATGAGCAACAGTTCCCTCTTGTTTTGAAGCGGAGGAAGTTGATGCTGCTCCTGCCTTGAATTTTCGAAAGGCACGAAAATTAGACTGTTTGGCCTTTGATTTGGCCCTGTCCTGAGGAAGGGTATGACCCTTGCCTCCAGTAATGTCAGCAATAATTTCCTTCAAGCCAGGCCCGAATAAGGTCTGCCCCTTGAAAGGAATGTTGAGTAATTTAGACTTTGAAGTCACGTCAGCTGACCAGGATTTAAGCCATAGCACCCTACGCGCCTGGATGGCGAATCCGGAATTCTTAGCCGTTAGTTTAGTCAAATGAACTATGGCATCAGAAACAAATGAGTTAGCTAGCTTAAGCGTTCTAAGCTTGTCAATAATTTCATTCAATGGAGCTGTCTGGATGGCCTCTTCCAGGGCCTCAAACCAGAATGCCGCCGCAGCAGTGACAGGCGCAATGCATGCAAGGGGCTGTAAAATAAAACCTTGTTGAATAAACATTTTCTTAAGGTAACCCTCCAATTTTTTATCCATTGGATCTGAAAAAGCACAACTGTCCTCAACCGGGATAGTGGTATGCTTTGCTAAAGTAGAAACTGCTCCCTCCACCTTAGGGACCGTCTGCCATAAGTCCTGTGTAGTGGCGTCTATTGGAAACATTTTTCTAAATATAGGAGGTGGGGAAAAGGGCACACCGGGTCTATCCCACTCCTTGCTAATAATTTCTGTAAGCCTTTTAGGTATAGGAAAAACGTCAGTACACACCGGCACCGCATAGTATCTATCCAGCCTACACAATTTCTCTGGAATTGCAACTTTGTTACAGTCATTCAGAGCAGCTAATACCTCCCCAAGCAATACACGGAGGTTCTCAAGCTTAAATTTAAAATTAGAAATATCTGAATCAGGTTTCCCCGAGTCAGAGATGTCACCCACAGACTGAAGCTCTCCGTCCTCATGTTCTGCATACTGTGACACAGTATCAGACATGGCTCTAACAGCATTTGCGCGCTCTGTATCTCTCCTAACCCCAGAGCTATCGCGCTTGCCTCTTAATTCAGGCAATCTAGATAATACCTCTGACAGGGTATTATTCATGATTGCAGCCATGTCCTGCAAGGTAATCGCTATGGGCGTCCCTGATGTAATTGGCGCCATATTAGCGTGCGTCCCCTAAGCGGGAGGCGAAGGGTCTGACACGTGGGGAGAGTTAGTCGGCATAACTTCCTCCTTGACAGAACCCTCTGGTGATAATTCTTTTATAGATAAAGACTGATCTTTACTGTTTAAGGTGAAATCAATACATTTAGTACACATTCTCCTATGGGGCTCCACCATGGCTTTCAAACATAATGAACATGTAGGTTCCTCTGTGTCAGACATGTTTAAACAGACTAGCAATGAGACTAGCAAGCTTGGAAAACACTTTAAAACAAGTTTACAAGCAATATAAAAAACGTTACTGCGCCTTTAAGAAACACAAATTTTCCCAAATTTTGAATTAACAGTGAAAAAATGCAGTTACACTAACAAAATTTTTACAGTGTATGTAATAAGTTAGCAGAGCATTGCACCCACTTGCAAATGGATGATTAACCCCTTAATACCAAAAACGGAATAACAAATGACAAAAACCTTTTTTAAACAGTCACAACAACTGCCACAGCTCTGCTGTGGCTTTTTACCTCCCTCAATACGACCTTTGAAGCCTTTTGAGCCCTACAGAGAAGTCCTGGATCATGCAGGAAGAAGCTGGATGTCTGTGTCTGTAATTTTTGCTGTGCAAAAAAACGCCAAAATAGGTCCCTCCCACTCATATTACAACAGTGGGAAGCCTCCAGGAACTGTTTCTAGGCAAAATTCAAGCCAGCCATGTGGAAAAAAACTAGGCCCCAATAAGTTTTATCACCAAACATATGTAAAAAACGATTAAACATGCCAGCAAACGTTTTAAAATACACTTTTATAAGAGTATGTATCTCTATTAATAAGCCTGATACCAGTCGCTATCACTGCATTTAAGGCTTTACTTACATTACTTCGGTATCAGCAGCATTTTCTAGCAAATTCCATCCCTAGAAAAATATTTTAACTGCACATACCTTATTGCAGGAAAACCTGCACGCTATTCCCCCTCTGAAGTTACCTCACTCCTCAGAATATGTGAGAACAGCAAAGGATCTTAGTTACTTCTGTTAAGATCATAGAAAACGCAGGCAGATTCTTCTTCTAAATACTGCCTGAGATAAACAGTACACTCCGGTACCATTTAAAAATAACAAACTTTTGATTGAAGAAATAAACTAAGTATAAAACACCACAGTCCTCTTATGACCTCCATCTTAGTTGAGAGTTGCAAGAGAATGACTGGATATGGCAGTGAGGGGAGGAGCTATATAGCAGCTCTGCTGTGGGTGATCCTCTTGCAACTTCCTGTTGGGAAGGAGAATATCCCACAAGTAATGGATGATCCGTGGACTGGATACACTTAACAAGAGAAAAGGGGTCTTGCTATTTTATTCCGCAAACAGTTGAATTATAACATAATTTCATCAATTAACGATCCCAACGGGAGATACCAAATTTTTGAGGTGGAAGTAAATGGCCACATTTTTTACTTCTGCAATGTTTATGGCCCGAATGTAGTGGATAAAGAGTTTTGGGAAGATATTAGCTTAAAATTATTCTTGCACATTGGGAAAAATATAGTGGTGGTAGGTGACTTCAACATGACCTTCTCTCATATCTTAGATAGATCTAAAGTCAGATACGCCCCTAGGAAAGCTAGGGAAGTAGATATTCTTTGAAGGTTTTGTCAGAAACTGGCATTACAAGATATATGGCGAACACAAAATCCGGACCGTAAGGAATATACATGTGCCTCTATTGTACATAGTTCTTTCTCAAGAATTGACTTCTTTTTAATAGTAAAACATATGTTAAGGATGGAAATTAAGACAGGAATTCAAGATATTGTGGTCCCCACCAACCTATGTAGCTTATTCAATGAATATTTTGTGGGAAACAAACCTCAGTCACCACTTTTTGCTGCCTCGAACATAGTGTTGATCCCTAAGAAAGGTAAGGACCCAGAACTCCCCACATCATACAGGCCAATCTCTCTTTTGAATCAGGATTACAAGATCCTTACTTCCATCATAGCCGATAGATTGAAACCTCCTTTAGATTACATTATACAATCAGACCAGTCAGGTTTTATGATAGGTAGAAATCCGATAAAAATTTTACGAAAGGTCCAATTGGTGCTCAATTACTTTTGGAATAAAACAGTAAGAAAAGGGCACCACTCTAAGCTAGACCTCGCTATTCTTACAGTAGATGTTGAGAAAGCGTTTGATTCCATCATCTGGGACCACCTGTTCACTTGTTTGGAGGGTTTCGGTCTAACTGGAGTTTTTCAACAATTTATTAGACAGCTCTACAGAGAACCAACTTTGTCAATCATAATAATATTCCAACATCTAGCTTTTATGCCTACTTACAGGCTAGGCATTGGATAGGAAAGCTGAGGCAAGACAGGGGCCCAGAATTAGATACTAAGGAATTGAGAGTAAGGATTAGGGAATACCAGGAGGGGCTGAGAACCATTTCTCGAACTTACGATATTATCTTGAAGTTTCTGGGGGAAAAAAATATTTCAGATATTTTGATAAAATGGTCGAAACAAAAGGTTAATACAAATAGAGAAACAATTCTCCAGAGTATAGTCCTTGCTTCCAAAGCAACGATTATGCACAGTCGGAGAGAATCCCATATGAAAATGTTAAACATGGCATATCTTACTCCAGCTAGACTAGCGAAATGGACCCAGGATAAAGAAAAATGCCCAAAATGCGGATTTAAAAATGCAGATTTAGTACATTGTTTTTGGGCCTGCCCAAAATCAGTTCTGGCAGAAAGTTAATTTCTGGGGCAGTAAGATAATAGGGATGAAGCTCAAACTGGATCAGTTCCAGATATTTTTTTTATGTAATTATACCCTGCCCCTTCCTAACAATATATTCATTAATCTACTCATATTTACTGGGAGGAACCTAATATTAAAAATCTGGAAAGGACAGAAGTGCCCTAAATTTACAGACTTTCTTAAAGATGTGCAATACCAGATGGTGGTAGAACAATAAAATTTAAGGATTACCAACTCTAAACAGATTGCCCAATTCTTTAATAAGTGGAAAGGTTATATTAAGTCACTCCCTATGGGAATGCAACGACAGGTAGCCCTACATTTTAAAACATCCACTTGGGTTCAACAACAACTAGAAAGGGGGATACTCCTCAGATCATGGTTCTCAGAGGAATATAATTTTTTTTTATTTTGTGTGTGTTTTTTTTTTTTTATCTTCCTCTTCTCTCTCTCCCTCTCCTCCCCCCCCCCCCCCTTACAACTTTATTTAAAAAAATATCCACAATGCTAAAAAACTTTCTGAAGGTAACAGGAGAATCAAGGCTATGCTTTTTTCATGAGTAAACATAATGAATGAATAGCACTTTTGGCCTTTAGATTTAAGAAGAGTTATGATTTTACCAAATGATGAATTAAATGCCACATAATTAGTTTGATAAATCCTTTCTGCTTGTGTATCAACAGACAGAGGGGGAGGAAGGTTTGGCAGCATGTCTGAGAAGTTAATTAAGATACTATAATGGAACCTACTTAGAAACCAGATAGATTGTGAGACACAAAGATTTGCTCCAAGGCTAGGAACCCCCTATTGTAGCAAAATGTTGCATGACCATTTCATTTTAACTCCAAATTGACCATAGAGATTAGAACAATCATGTCCATTGATGGTGAGGTAAAGAGCGTGGCTATTAAGCAGAAGATACATTTGAAAAAACTATGTAGTGATATGTTTTTTTTTTTCTTTCTGTGTTGTTTCGCTTACTACTACTGTGGCTAGATAGGAAATTAATATCAGCCATATGTTAATGTTTATACAATTCATGTAATAATGTATGATTATTGAAAAACAAAAATAATAAAAAGAATTTACCCTGTAAAAAAAAAAAAAAAAAAATCCCATTTACACTAATACAAAAATAGTAAAATTAAATAGCACAGCAAACATGCCAACTATAAAAATAATATCCATGTTTAAATCCCGTAGAGAGACACACACACATATTTATATGGTTTTTGAGTTAATTACATGACACCTATTAGCATCACTACATGCTATAAAAAAACTAATTAAACAACATACAGTTTATTCAACTTCTGATGCAATTTCTAAACACACACACACACACACAGTTTGTTTGTTTTACACATTTAGATTTTGGATTAGGAAATAAATATAATGATTTTGAGATGAATTTGGGAGTTAATGTCTTCAAGCTTCATGGGTATTAAAGACAGAAGAATTTGGGGATTGTGATAGCTGGAAAAACATTTTAAAAAAACTGACTAAAGTTCAGAATTCATTATCTGTTGAAATCAAATGCAATAATATGATCAACACTTTATTCATTGTGTAAAAATATATAAAATGTCTTATGAGGCTTTTGTGCAATATTCAGATCAAATTTCATAAAACATTTGTGACACCTTTCACTTTGCAATTCATAATTTATTTAGTAACAAAAACAAATCTATATTTTTTCATGCACAGATTTATTCAAAAATCTGAAAATACATTTCACCAGTAACTTTTTCTATTTAAAAAAAAAAAGAAAAAAAAAAGATAATAAACTTTTAAAAATACCAATACATAATGTTCACATACTACTTGAAAAGTTACTAACCTTTATGCTATATATGTATTGTATTACTTGTTTCCTGACTGCACCCCACCCCCACCCCCAGATAATAAACTTTAGAAAACAATATTGCATAAGAATATCAGGTGCCACTGCAATACTTCAATGTAACTGATGCAGTAAAAAAGAACACTAAGGGCTCCATGTACTAAGCAGTCAACGAGCTACCCGCAACAAATCTTGCGTCAAAACTCGCAAACTGATATGTACAAAGCCGTCAATTATGTTAAAACTCGCATCTTTAAAATTGCGAGCGTACTTATCCGCCAAACCTCGCTACCTCTCCATTTTTCACTGTAATTAGACACATTTGACCACCAACTCACCAAAAACGAATGTACTAAAAAATCTATTTGTCCGCTCGCGTCAATCTCCGCCCCCACCTCGTTATTTTTGCCTTGCCACCTTTTAGGTGGCGGGCAAGGTACAAAACAATAGGAAAGTCACTCTAGACGCCAGTCTAGACATATATAAAAGGCAGTAATATCAGCATTGTACTTACATTGTTCATTTCAGCAGCTATGGAGAGAATTCTGTATTTGTTTATTCTCCGTGTGATGCAAATCCGGGCTAGAAGACAGAATACTGGAAATGTCGCTAATCGTATGGTTCGAAGAAGGAGAGTTCGTGTCCCCCGTGTATTCCTTCCACGGGTTGGTTTGCACGGCCTTTCTGACCGAGAGATCATACAAAGATTCCGGCTTGATCGTGAATCCATATTACACCTGTATTGAGAGATTGAAGATCATTTGGAGCCGATGACGGCTCGCTCACAAGCTATTCCGGGACTTCTGAAACTATTAGCTGCATTGCATTTTTTTGCAACAGGCTCCTTTCAGGCAGTTTCTAGCGTCATTATTGGAATGAGTCAATCTGCTTTTTCACGCCACTTATCCAAAGTCATAGGGGCTATGATGGTTATTTTTCATTGATATGTTTGTTTGCCATTTACCCCTGAAGAATGGAAATCTATCAAGTCAAATTTCTATAGGATGGCTGGGATGCCCAATGTCCTAGGTGCCATAGACTGTACCCATGTTGCTGTAAGACCACTTCAAGCTCGTGAGGAGATCTATAGGAATAGAAAGCATTTCCATTCCTTGAATGTCCAGATGGTCTGTGACCCCAACATGAGGATTATCAGTGTCCGTTCTAACTTTCCTGGCTCCTGTCATGATTCTTACATCTTAAGGCAGACTGGGTTATACCGGAAGTTCGAGGACGGAAATATGCCTGAAGGATGGCTTCTAGGTAAGCATAACTGGCGTCTAATTTGTCTCTCATTTCAATGTACAAAAATTGCGCCCAATTTGTCGACTGTAATCTGTATACTTTAAATTTGTATTGTATAGTTCTCAATCTTTATAATTATTCTTATATTAATATTTATATTTATTATATCTTCTATTAGGTAAATCAGCTTAGTCGCGGCGAGCGAGGCGTCAAATTTATCAATATTCCGCCACTGCTCGCGGCGGGCTAGACGTGTCTATTTATTGTGGGATTATTAGTACATAGCAACAGCAGACACCATTTCACCCGCGGCGAGTAATGGCGAGTTTAGCCGCGTCTACAATGACGGATGAATTGACGGCTTAGTACATGGAGCCCTAAGTTAAATAAATGCGTTTCCTGATATTTTCTGGTCAAACCAATGTTTAACTATAAATGAAAAACTGCATTTTCCAAATATGTCTGTCTGATCAGTTTGTCTACACTGATGATTAAATAATTCCATAGTGTATCAGCTGTGCAATCAGATGTAATAAAGCTTATAAAAATTTCTGAAAATTTGGACAATACCATAAAAGGATTATAGAAATAAATCCCAGACAGTTTCTAACACTGTCACTGAGAATAATTTTTCTCCTAGGAAAGCTAAGACAAAGAAAAAACATTTATCTAAGAGACATAAAAATCTATTATTACAAAAGAAAATTAAAAAAAGGAGTTTTCAGTCTGCATACCCCAGACATTAGAGTTAAGTCTCGTATTAAAAAGAACAAAAAATTTTCTTCCGATTCAGAATCTGAAGATGCTACTCCTTCTAAAAAAGCGAATAAAAGGAAGGTAGATTTAATATCTACATCTGAGTTTTCGGACTCCAGTTTTCCTAATGATGATAATGACTCATGGCAATTTATTTATACTCAGGAACTGTCAGACAGCTCTTCTGAGTATACTCCTAAAAAGAAAAAAATCAGAAAGTCTGTTAAAAAATCTAAAAAGAGACTTATTGATAATGTAGGTAAAGAATACCTAGACCCTGAGGATTTACAACATCCGCGCTCCTCTAATTGGAGACCCTCTAAGAGAGTGGCCAGATTTTTAGATCATTACCTAAGAAAATCTTTATCAGCCAAAGCTAGATCTACACTTAGGGCTGAATGCCCCAGACCTAAATTACCACATAAATCCTCTGTTATTCCAGAAGTGGATGCTAATATTAAGTTTGTGAGTACAAAAAACTTTAACATTAAGAAAGGTCCTGATAAGTTCCTTAAGGCATGTCAGGATAGGTTTCTAGACACTCTGGGACCTATCACTAAGATGTTTGAGCTTACAGAAGAAGCCATTGTTAACAAAGTTTTAAATGATCCATATATTATGAGGCAATGGATCCAAAGGTCCATTTATTTATTGGGGGATGCTAAAACAGCTCTATCCACTCAGTGTAGAAGGATCATTTTACGCAGAATAGATCCAAAAATTTCAGACTTTGCCCCTACAGAAATGGGTCCCCAGGCTGAGGGTTTATTATTTGGAGACTTCGGCTTAAGAGAGTTAAACACCTATGTTAATACATTTAACTCTTTAAATAAGGTTAAAGCTACCACTAAGAAAGTATTTTACCCTTCTTTCAATTGTGTTTTTGACTGGGCTGGGAAAGGACGAGGTCGTTTTCCCGGCCGTCCATACTTTTCAAACGGACCTCAGTTTCAAGCCTTCCCTCCTCCAAACCCCTCCCTCACAAACTTCTTCCCATCAAGAAGTCGACCATGGAACCCAAGATTCTCCAGGACTAGATCCCATCCAAGACCCTTCTCAGGTAAGCTCCCTATATTCACACAACATGAATTTTTTCCCACACAAAGTTTGAGGACGTTTGTCCCTTTTCATAAAAAATTGGAAAGCCATAACATTAGACATTTGGGTCATTCAGACTGACTTAGGTCTCCTTCTAGACTTAATTTGTCCTCCTTTCCAATCCCATCCTCCAAATCCGATAATTTTTTCAAAAACATATTCAAATCTCTTAGACACAGAGATAAATCATCTTCTCTCCAAACAGGCTATAGAACTGGCCCCAAAAAACAAAAAAATATTTTCTCAGCAACATGTTTTCGTGAGAAAGAAAGAAGGTTCTCTTCGACCCGTTATAAATATGAGGAATCTGAATGTCTTCCTGTCTTACAATCATTTCAAGATGGAATGGATTTGTCTTCTAAGAGAATGCCTTATGGACAAAGACTGGTTAGTAAGACTAGACCTTACAGACGCTTACTTGACAGTTCCCATTCATCCACAACATTGCAATTTTCTCAGATTCCTTTGGAGAAATCAAATTTGGCAGTTTACCTGTCTTCCTTTTGGACTCTCTTGAGCCCCCTGGGTATTCACAAAATTTTTAATACCGGCCGTGGCTTGGTTGAGATTGAGGGGTGTTCGTCTAATTATTTATCTGGACGATATCCTTCTAATGAATCAAGATCAAGCTATTCTTCTATCTCATCTAGATCTAACTATGGATATTTTAAAGAACCTGGTTTTTCTTATCAATTTCAAGAAATCGGTTCTCATTCCTTCACAAAAACTAATGTTTTTAGGTTTTCTAATAGACACCTCTCTTTCTACTTTGAGTCTTCCCTTGGAGAAGGTGAACAAAATCAAATTAGAAATTTCTCATTTGCTAAAGAAAAAGTTCTTTCCTATCAGAACTCTCACTCAAATTGTAGGTCTTCTTTTGGCCTCAATTCAGGAAATTTTCCCAGCTCCCCTTCATTACAGAGTATTACAGAGATTAAACATTTCTTATTTGACGAAGGTTTTTTTCTATTCTCACAGAATCTCTTTGTCAGAAGATGCTCGGACAGAATTGATCTGGTGGCTTTCCAATATAGAAGCATGTAATGGCAAAGCTATATTCGGAAAAGCTCCAGATATTATTATCGAATCAGATGCAAGCAACTTGGGCTGGGGTGCCAGGTGCGGTTCCCAGATTACGGGAGGCAAATGGTCTTCCTCGGAACGCAAACTGCATATAAATTGTCTAGAACTGATTGCAGGTTCCTTTGCAATAAAGAGTTTTATCAAGCAGAGATCTTCCATTTCGATTCTTTTACGCATGGATAATATTTCTGCAGTCCGATATCTGAATCGTTTGGGTGGCTCTCAGTCCAAATAATTATCAGATATAGCAAAAAATTTTGTTCATCAATGCCTTCAGAACAATAGCTTGGTTCGAGCAGAGTATATTCCAGGTCTCTCCAACATTGCAGCAGACTGATACATTTCGGACTCAAGAGATTACACCCAGATATCTTTCTCAAATTACAATCTATCAGAGGTCCCTTCTTGATAGCTTTATTTGCTTCCCGTCTGAATTATCAGATTCTTCCTTTTTTCAGCTGGCGTCCGGATCCGGAAGCATTAGCAGTGGATGCTTTCCTTCAGACTTGGCCTCCTCAGGGAGCCTATGCTTTCCCTATTTTTTCAATGATTCCTCGTATACTGAATGTTG
This sequence comes from Bombina bombina, assembly GCF_027579735.1. Classification (NCBI taxonomy): domain Eukaryota; kingdom Metazoa; phylum Chordata; class Amphibia; order Anura; family Bombinatoridae; genus Bombina; species Bombina bombina. Next base: position 862,787,843 of record NC_069501.1, on the reverse strand, counting down.
TCAGGAGGAACAAGATTTCTCTGGTTTTGATATATCCGTTTTGGCTGACACAATCGTGATACCCATCTCTTCTGGAGATGTCCTTTCTCTTCCCGGTACTTCTTCCACTTGTTCCCCATCTCCTATTAGATCCCTTAGGAGGTTTTCATGACCTTGTTCTTCAAGGTTCTCTCCAGCTTATTGCTTGGACAATTTCCGGGGATCCTGGACTTCTGAAGGACTTTCTGCATCAGTTAAATCTCTATTACAGGATGCCTGGGCTCCAGGAACCAAGAAATGTTATCTATCCTCCTGGTCCAGATGGGCTAGCTGGTGCGATCAAAGACATTTGGATCCCTTTTCAGCTCCTCTAGCTGAGATCTTGAATTTTCTAACTTCTTTATTTCACGACAGTCTAGCCTATAGATCTATTAATGTCTATAGATCAGCTATTTCAGCTGGTCATGAACTAATCAACAATTTGCCCGTTGGACAACATATTTCTATTTCTAGGCTTATGAGATCTATTAAGCTTAAAAGACCCCCTTCTTCAAAATATTCTTACTTTTGGGATGTTAACCTAATCTTCTCTCTCTTTCAATCTTGGCCAGTTAACCAGTCTCTTTCTAGAAAACAGCTTTCTTGCAAACTGGCTACTCTTCTCTGCCTTTTATCTTGTAGAAGTAGAGTATCAGATGTGAAAGCTATTAATTTTCCTTCCAAAATGTTTTCTCCTCAAGGAGTCATCTTTAGCATTTCTAGAAGAACTAAATCCATGTATTCTTCTATTGCAAACTGCATTAAGCAGAAGTTAAGATATTTTACTATGGAGTTCAATTACTGTTTGTACTTTTGCAACACTTCCAGAATTTGGGGGCTAGGGTACTATGGTTTTATTGAGCCCCAAAATAAATTGGAAGATATCTATTGGACTGACTGCAGAGTTTAGAATGTAAGTAAGACAAACCAGAAACCATTCTTGACCGTAAGACAAGAAGAATTTTAAGATATTACAATTTTTACTATGACTATAAAAGGTACAGATTACAATGATTAGCTTCAAAGCATTATGCTAATTGTTTGCATAGCTTTATTTATAGTTAAATGGCATGAACAATAGCACAAGATACCAATAAACTATTCACTTATCTTAAATGGCAAGGCTAAGCCATTTCTTCTAATAAAACAAACAGAAATAATGATATTGCCTACACTGAACGCAAGAATATAGCACAAAACGGGGAAATATTTAAATCTTCCTAGATACATAGCATTTTTTTCTGTTTAAATTACTTGAACAGAGATGAAATTAAGTTGCTGTTAGATATCAAGACAACTAATGAAAATCGTGTTTATTGCTCTTGAAACTAAAAGACTAAACATCAAAATCAATGGCATTCTTCAGTGTAAATCTACAGGGAGAAGGATTTACAATGCAATTAATACAGTGTCAATAACATTTCTGAAGTAATTTCCTTAAAACTAGTGTCTCTCTACCAATATATAACAATGGTAGATGAAGTGGATTGGAAGAAAAGAAAACTTTTGTGATTGTATAATCAAATTAGATAATCAAGCTACCTCGCAACATAGCTGCTAAAGAAAAAAAAAGAAAAATATTTATACACTGTTAAATCTTCTTTATATTAGAGAGTGATAGCAAATTAAGCTAATTTATGCAAGGAAAAAAGGGTCAATGTGTTGCACTTTTACACAAATAAATCCAGCGAATAGACCAATGCTGCAGAAAGTAGACATTTTCGGCATTTGTTTCTTTAACGATCAATGAATGCCAAAGTTTTGCTCGTGCCTAGCCAATGCCTCCATGTCTTATGTCAGAAGGTGATAACATGCGCAGAATACTTAAAGGGACAGTCTAGTCCAAAATAAACTTTCATGATTCAGATAGAGAATGTCATTTTAAACAATTTTCCAATTTACATTTATCACCAATGTTGCTTTGTTCTCTTGGTATTCTTAGTTGAAAGCTAAACCTAGGAGGTTCATATGCTAATTTCTAAGACCTTAAAGGCTGCCTCTTCTTTCAGGGCATTTTGACAGTTTTTCACCACTAGAGGGTGTTAGTTCATGTGTGTCATTTAGATAACACTCTGCTCAGGTGAGCCAGCTCTGATTGGCTAAAATGGATGTCTATCAAAAGTACTGAACTAAGGGGGCAGTTTGCAGAGGCATAGATACAAGGTAATCACAGAGGTAAAAACATAATTTATGCTTACCTGATAAATTTATTTCTCTTGTGGTGTATCCAGTCCACGGATCATCCATTACTTGTGGGATATTCTCCTTCCCAACAGGAAGTTGCAAGAGGATCACCCACAGCAGAGCTGCTATATAGCTCCTCCCCTAACTGCCATATCCAGTAAATCGACCGAAACAAGCCGAGAAAGGAGAAACCATAGGGTGCAGTGGTGACTGTAGTTTAAATTTAGACCTGCCTTAAAAGGACAGGGCGGGCCGTGGACTGGATACACCACAAGAGAAATAAATTTAACAGGTAAGCATAAATTATGTTTTCTCTTGTAAGGTGTATCCAGTCCACGGATCATCCATTACTTGTGGGATACCAATACCAAAGCTAAAGTACACGGATGAAGGGAGGGACAAGGCAGGCTTAAATGGAAGGAACCACTGCCTGTAGAACCTTTCTCCCAAAAATAGCCTCAGAAGAAGCAAAAGTATCAAATTTGTAAAATTTTGAAAAGGTATGAAGCAAAGACCAAGTTGCCGCCTTGCAAATCTGTTCAACAGAAGCCTCATTTTTAAAGGCCCAGTTGGAAGCCACAGCTCTAGTAGAATGAGCTGTAATCCTTTCAGGAGGCTGCAGTCCAGCAGTCTCATAAACTAAGCGTATTACGCTCCAAAGCCAAAAAGAAAGAGAGGCTGCCGAAGCCTTTTGACCTCTCCTCTGTCCAGAGTAAACAACAAACAGTGTAGATGTTTTGCGAAAATCTTTAGTAGCTTGTAAGTAAAACTTCAAAGCACGGACCACGTCCAGATTATGTAAAAGACGTTCCTTCTTTGAAGAAGGATTAGGACACAATGATGGAACAACAATCTCTTGATTGATATTCTTGTTAGAAACCACCTTAGGTAAAAACCCAGGTTTTGTACGCAGAACTACTTTATCTGAATGGAAAAGCAGATAAGGAGAATCACATTGTAAAGCAGATAACTCGGAGACTCTACGAGCCGAGGTAATAGCCATCAAAAACAGAACTTTCCAAGATGAAAGTTTGATATCAACGGAATGAAGGGGTTCAAACGGAACTCCTTGAATAACTTTAACCCCTTAATGACCACAATGTACCCTGTATGTCACTGGTCGTTAAGGTTTTTTTTCAGGACATAATAGCAAAAGTCTAGCAAGTACACGCTAGTAATGCCCTCCCTCCAGCAGGCTTTGTGTAATAGAGCAGTCTCAACGCTGGTGGCAAGACCGTGCTATAAAACAATCAAGTCCCAAAAAAAGGCCAGTGACATACAGGGTACGTCGCTGGTCCTTAAGGGGTTAAGAACCAAGTTTAAGCTCCATGGGGGAGCAACAGGTTTAAACACAGGCTTAATTCTAACCAAAGCCTGACAAAAAGCTTGAACGTCTGGAACTTCTGCCAGACGCTTGTGCAAAAGAATAGACAGAGCAGAAATCTGTCCCTTTAAAGAACTAGCTGATAATCCTTTTTCCAAACCCTCTTGGAGAAAAGACAATATCCTAGGAATCCTAACCTTACTCCATGAGTAATTCTTGGATTCACACCAATAAAGGTATTTACGCCATATCTTATGGTAGATTTTCCTGGTGACAGGCTTTCGTGCCTGTATTAGGGTATAAATGACTGACTTGGAGAAGCCACGCTTTGATAAAATCAAGCGTTCAATCTCCATGCAGTCAGTCTCAGAGAAATTAGATTTGGATGATTGAATGGACCTTGTAGTAGAAGGTCTTGTCTCAGAGGCAGGGTCCATGGTGGAAAGGATGACATGTCCACTAGGTCTGCATACCAGGTCCTGCGTGGCCACGCAGGCGCTATCAAGATCACCGATGCTCTCTCCTGTTTGATTTTGGCAATCAGTCGAGGGAGCAGAGGAAACGGTGGAAACACATAAGCCAGGTTGAAGAACCAAGGCGCTGCTAGAGCATCTATCAGCGCCGCTTCTGGGTCCCTGGACCTGGATCCGTAACAAGGAAGCTTGGCGTTCTGGCGAGACGCCATGAGATCCAGTTCTGGTTCGCCCCAACGATGAACCAATTGAGAAAACACCTCCGGATGGAGTTCCCACTCCCCCGGATGAAAACTCCTGGTTCCCCCTTGATGATTGATGTAAGCCACAGTCGTGATGTTGTCCGAATGAAATCTGATGAACCTCAGGGTTGCTAACTGAGGACAAGCTAGAAGAGCATTGAATAGTGCACTCAACTCCAGAATATTTATTGGGAGGAGTTTCTCCTCCTGAGTCCACGATCCCTGAGCCTTTAGGGAATTCCAGACTGCACCCCAACCTAGAAGGCGGCATCTGTTGTTACAATTGTCCAATCTGGCCTGCGAAAGGTCATACCCTTGGACAGATGGACCCGAGATAGCCACCAGAGAAGAGAATCTCTGGTCTCTTGATCGAGATTTAGCAGAGGGGACAAATCTGTGTAATCCCCATTCCACTGACTTAGCATGCATAATTGCAGCGGTCTGAGATGCAGGCGCGCAAATGGCACTATGTCCATCGCCGCTACCATCAAGCCGATTACTTCCATACACTGAGCCACCAAAGGGCGCGGAATAGAATGAAGAATACGGCAAGATTTTAGAAGCTTTGATAACCTGGATTCTGTCAGGTAAATCTTCATTTCTACAGAATCTATCAGAGTCCCTAGGAAGGAGACTCTTGTGAGTGGGGATAGAGAACTCTTTTCCTCGTTCACCTTCCACCCGTGTGACCTGAGAAATGCCAGAACTATGTACGTATGTGACTTGGCAATCTAAAAGCTTGACGCCTGTATCAGGATGTCGTCTAGATAAGGGGCCACTGATATACCTCGCGGTCTTAGGACCGCCAGAAGCGATCCCAGAACCTTTGTAAAGATTCTTGGAGCTGTAGCTAACCCGAAGGAAAGAGCCACAAATTGGTAATGCCTGTCTAGGAAGGCAAACCTAAGGAACCGATGATGATCTTTGTGAATCGGTATGTGAAGGTAAGCATCCTTCAAATCCACTGTGGTCATATACTGACCCTCCTGGATCATAGGTAGGATGGTCCGAATAGTTTCCATTTTGAACGATGGAACTCTGAGGAATTTGTTTAAGATCTTTAGATCCAAAATGGGTCTTAAGGTTCCTTCTTTTTTGGGAACCACAAACAGATTTGAATAAAATCCCTGTCCCTGTTCCGTCAGTGGAACTGGACAGATCACTCCCATAACTAGGAGGTCTTGCACACAGCGTAAGAATGCCTCTTTCTTTATCTGGTTTGCAGATAATCTCGAAAGGTGAAATCTCCCTTGAGGGGGGGAAGCCTTGAAGTCCAGAAGATATCCCTGAGATATGATCTCCAACGCCAAGGGATCCTGAACATCTCTTGCCCACGCCTGGGCGAAGAGAGAAAGTCTGCCCCCTACTAGATCCGTTACCGGATAGGGGGCCATTCCTTCATGCTGTCTTAGAGGCAGCAGCAGGCTTTCTAGCCTGCTTGCCTTTGTTCCAGGACTGGTTAGGTTTCCAGCCCGGCTTGGATTGAGCAAAAGTTCCCTCTTGTTTTGTAGCAGAGGAAGTTGATGGTGCACCTGCCTTGAAGTTTCGAAAGGCACGAAAATTAGACTGTTTGGCCTTTGATTTGGCCCTGTCCTGAGGAAGGGTATGACCCTTACCTCCAGTGATGTCAGCAATAATGTCCTTCAAACCAGGCCCGAATAGGGTCTGCCCCTTGAAGGGAATGCTAAGTAATTTAGACTTTGAAGTCACGTCAGCTGACCAAGATTTAAGCCATAGCGCCCTACGCGCCTGGATGGCGAATCCAGAATTCTTAGCCGTTTGTTTAGTCAAATGAACAATGGCATCAGAAACAAAAGAATTAGCTAGCTTAAGTGTTCTAAGCTTGTCAAGTATTTCAGTCAATGGAGTAGCTGTCTGAAAGGCCTCTTCCAGAGACTCAAACCAGAACGCCGCAGCAGCCGTGACAGGCGCAATGCATGCAAGGGGCTGCAGGATAAAACCTTGTTGAATAAACATTTTCTTAAGTTAACCTTCTAATTTTTTATCCATTGGATCTGAAAAAGCACAACTGTCCTCGACAGGAATAGTGGTACGCTTTGCTAAAGTAGAAACTGCTCCCTCCACCTTAGGGACCGTTTGCCATAAGTCCCGTGTGGTGGCGTCTAAAATTTTTTTTTCTAAAAATAGGAGGGGGGGGGGGGGGGAAACGGCACACCGGGTCTATCCCACTCCTTATTAATAATTTCTGTAAACCTTTTAGGTATTGGAAAAACATCAGTACACACCTGCACTGCAAAGTATTTATCCAGTCTACACAATTTCTCTGGCACTGCAATTGTGTCACAGTCATTCAGAGCAGCTAACACCTCCCCAAGCAATACACAGAGGTTCTCAAGCTTAAATTTAAAAGTAGAAATATCTGAATCAGGTTTCCCCGAATCAGAAATGTTACCCACAGACTGAAGCTCTCCCTCCTCAGCTTCTGCATATTGTGACGCAGTATCAGACATGGGCCTTAAGGCATCTGCGCGCTCTGTATTACGTCTAACCCCAGAGCTATCGCGCTTTCCTCTGAATTCAGGCAGTCTGGCTAATACCGCTGACAGGGTATTATCCATGATTGCCGCCATGTCCTGCAAAGTAATCGCTATGGGCGTCTTTGATGTACTTGGCGCCATTTTAGCGTGAGTCCCTTGAGCGGGAGTCAAAGGATCCGACACGTGGAGAGAGTTAGTCGGCATAACTTCCCCCCCGTCAGAATCCTCTGGTGATAATTTTTTTAAAGATAACAACTGATCTTTACTGTTTAAAGTGAAATCAATACATTTAGTACACATTTTCCTTTGGGGTTCCACCATGGCTTTTAAACATAATGAACAAGGAGTTTCCTCTATGTCAGACATGTTTATACAGACTAGCAATGAGACTAGCAAGCTTGGAAAACACTTTAAATAAAGTTAACAAGCAATATAAAAACATAATTTATGTAAGAACTTACCTGATAAATTCATTTCTTTCATATTAGCAAGAGTCCATGAGCTAGTGACGTATGGGATATACATTCCTACCAGGAGGGGCAAAGTTTCCCAAACCTCAAAATGTCTATGAATACACCCCTCACCACACCCACAAATCAGTTTAACGTATAGCCAAGAAGTGGGGTGATAAGAAAAAAGTGCGAAAGCATAAAAAATAAGGAATTGGAATAATTGTGCTTTATACAAAAAAATCATAACCACCACAAAAGGGTGGGCCTCATGAACTCTTGCTAATATGAAAGAAATGAATTTATCAGGTAAGTTCTTACATAAATTATGTTTTCTTTCATGTAATTAGCAAGAGTCCATGAGCTAGTGACGTATGGGATAATGACTACCCATGATGTGGATCTTCCACGCAAGAGTCACTAGAGAGGGAGGGATAAAAACAAAATTTTTGCTTACCTGATAAATTCATTTCTCCTGTAGTGTGGTCAGTCCACGGGTCATCATTACTTCTGGGATATTATCTCCTCCCCTACAGGAAGTGCAAGAGGATTCACCCAGCAGAGTTGCTATATAGCTCCTCCCCCCTACGTCACCTCCAGTCATTCAACCAAAGGACCAACGAGAAAGGAGAAGCCCAAGGGTGTAGTGGTGACTGGAGTATAATCCAAATTTTTTTTAGCCTGCCATAAAAAACAGGGCGGGCCGTGGACTGACCACACTACAGGAGAAATGAATTTATCAGGTAAGCATAAATTTTGTTTTCTCCTGTTAAGTGTGGTCAGTCCACGGGTCATCATTACTTCTGGGATACCAATACCAAAGCAAAAGTACACGGATGACGGGAGGGACAGGCAGGCTCTTTATACGGAGGGAACCACTGCCTGAAGAACCTTTCTCCCAAAAACAGCCTCCGAAGAAGCAAAAGTGTCAAATTTGTAAAATTTGGAAAAAGTATGAAGAGAAGACAAAGTTGCAGCCTTGCAAATCTGTTCAACAGAAGCCTCATTCTTAAAGGCCCAAGTGGAAGCCACAGCTCTAGTAGAATGAGCTGTAATTCTTTCAGGAGGCTGCTGTCCAGCAGTCTCATAGGCTAATCGTATTATGCTACGAAGCCAAAAAGAGAGAGAGGTAGCCGAAGCTTTTTGACCTCTCCTCTGACCAGAATAAACGACAAACAGGGAAGACGTTTGACGAAAATCCTTAGTTGCCTGTAGATAAAATTTCAGGGCACGGACTACATCTAGATTGTGTAGCAGACGTTCCTTCTTCGAGGAAGGATTAGGACACAAAGATGGAACAACAATCTCTTGATTGATATTCCTGTTAGTGACCACCTTAGGTAGGAACCCAGGTTTAGTACGCAGAACTACCTTGTCTGAATGAAAAATCAGATAAGGAGAATCACAATGTAAGGCAGATAACTCAGAGACTCTTCAAGCCGAGGAAATAGCCATTAAAAACAGAACTTTCCAAGATAACAACTTGATATCAATGGAATGAAGGGGTTCAAACGGAACACCCTGTAAAACATTAAGAACTAAGTTCAAACTCCATGGCGGAGCAACAGTTTTAAACACAGGCTTGATCCTAGCTAAAGCCTGACAAAAAGCTTGAACGTCCGGAACTTCTGACAGACGTTTGTGTAAAAGAATGGACAGAGCTGAAATCTGTCCCTTTAAAGAACTAGCGGATAACCCCTTTTCTAAACCTTCTTGTAGAAAAGACAATATCCTTGGAATCCTAACCTTACTCCATGAGTAACTCTTGGATTCGCACCAATATAAGTATTTACGCCATATTTTATGGTAAATCCTTCTGGTAACAGGCTTCCTAGCCTGTATTAAGGTATCAATAACTGGCTCAGAAAAACCACGTTTTGATAAAATCAAGCGTTCAATTTCCAAGCAGTCAGCTTCAGAGAAGTTAGATTTTGATGTTTGAATGGACCCTGGATCAGAAGGTCCTGTTTCAGAGGTAGAGACCAAGGCGGACAGGATGACATGTCCACTAGATCTGCATACCAAGTCCTGCGTGGCCATGCAGGTGCTATTAGAATCACTGATGCTCTCTCCTGTTTGATTCTGGCAATCAATCGAGGAAGCATCGGGAAGGGTGGAAACACATAAGCCATCCCGAAGGTCCAAGGTGCTGTCAAAGCATCTATCAGAACCGCTCCCGGATCCCTGGATCTGGACCCGTAGCGAGGAAGCTTGGCGTTCTGACGAGACGCCATGAGATCTATCTCTGGTTTGCCCCAACGTCGAAGTATCTGGGCAAAGACCTCCGGATGAAGTTCCCACTCCCCCGGATGAAAAGTCTGACGACTTAAGAAATCCGCCTCCCAGTTCTCCACTCCCGGGATGTGGATTGCAGACAGGTGGCAAGAGTGAGACTCTGCCCAGCGAATTATCTTTGATACTTCCATCATTGCTAGGGAGCTTCTTGTCCCTCCCTGATGGTTGATGTAAGCTACAGTCGTGATGTTGTCCGACTGAAACCTGATGAACCCCCGAGTTGTTAACTGGGGCCAAGCCAGAAGGGCATTGAGAACTGCTCTCAATTCCACAATGTTTATTGGAAGGATACTCTCCTCCTGATTCCATAGTCCCTGAGCCTTCAGAGAATTCCAGACAGCGCCCCAACCTAGTAGGCTGGCGTCTGTTGTTACAATTGTCCAGCCTGGCCTGCTGAATGGCATCCCCCTGGACAGGTGTGGCCGATAAAGCCACCATAGAAGAGAATTTCTGGTCTCTTGATTCAGATTCAGAGTGGGGGACAAATCTGAGTAATCCCCATTCCACTGACTTAGCATGCACAATTGCAGCGGTCTGAGATGTTGGCGTGCAAAAGGTACTATGTCCATTGCCGCTACCATTAAGCCGATCACCTCCATGCATTGAGCTACTGACGGGTGTTGAATGGAATGAAGGACACGGCATGCATTTTGAAGCTTTGTTAACCTGTCTTCTGTCAGGTAAATCTTCATTTCTACAGAATCTATCAGAGTCCCCAAGAAGGGAACTCTTGTGAGTGGAAAGAGAGAACTCTTCTTTTCGTTCATCTTCCATCCATGCGACCTTAGAAATGCCAGTACTAACTCTGTATGAGACTTGGCAGTTTGAAAGCTTGAAGCTTGTATCAGAATGTCGTCTAGGTACGGAGCTACCGAAATTCCTCGCGGTCTTAGTACCGCCAGAAGAGTACCCAGAACCTTTGTGAATATTCTTGGAGCCGTAGCCAATCCGAATGGAAGAGCTACAAACTGGTAATGCCTGTCTAGAAAGGCAAACCTTAGATACCGGTAATGATTTCTGTGAATCGGTATGTGAAGGTAAGCATCCTTTAAATCCACTGTGGTCATGTACTGACCCTCTTGGATCATGGGCAAAATTGTTCGAATAGTTTCCATCTTGAACGATGGAACTCTTAGGAATTTGTTTAGGATCTTTAAATCCAAGATTGGCCTGAAAGTTCCCTCTTTTTTGGGAACTACAAACAGATTTGAGTAAAACCCTTGTCCTTGTTCCGACCGCGGAACTGGATGGATCACTCCCATTAATAAAAGATCTTGTACGCAGCGTAGGAACGCTTCTTTCTTTATTTGGTTTGTTGACAACCTTGACAGATGAAATCTCCCTCTTGGGGGAGAGGATTTGAAGTCCAGAAGGTATCCCTGAGATATGATCTCTAACGCCCAGGGATCCTGAACATCTCTTGCCCAAGCCTGGGCGAAGAGAGAAAGTCTGCCCCCTACTAGATCCGGTCCCGGATCGGGGGCCCTCGATTCATGCTGTCTTAGGGGCAGCAGCAGGTTTCCTGGCCTGCTTGCCCTTGTTCCAGGACTGGTTAGGTTTCCAGCCTTGTCTGTAGCGAGCAACAGCTCCTTCCTGTTTTGGTACAGAGGAAGTTGATGCTGTTCCTGCTTTGAAATTACGAAAGGAACGAAAATTAGACTGTCTAGCCCTAGGTTTGGCTTTGTCCTGAGGCAGGGCATGGCCTTTACCTCCTGCAATGTCAGCGATAATCTCTTTCAACCCGGGCCCGAATAAGGTCTGCCCTTTGAAAGGTATATTAAGCAATTTAGATTTAGAAGTAACATCAGCTGACCAGGATTTTAGCCACAGTGCTCTGCGTGCCTGAATGGCAAATCCGGAATTCTTAGCCGTAAGTTTAGTTAAATGTACTACGGCATCTGAAATAAATGAGTTAGCTAACTTAAGGGCTTTAAGTTTGTGTGTAATCTCATCTAGTGTAGATGATTCAAGTGTCTCTTCCAGAGACTCAAACCAAAATGCTGCTGCAGCCGTGACAGGCGCAATACATGCAAGAGGTTGCAATATAAAACCTTGTTGAACAAACATTTTCTTAAGGTAACCCTCTAATTTTTTATCCATTGGATCTGAAAAAGCACAGCTATCCTCCACCGGGATAGTGGTACGCTTAGCTAAAGTAGAAACTGCTCCCTCCACCTTAGGGACCGTTTGCCATAAGTCCCGTGTGGTGGCGTCTATTGGAAACATTTTTCTAAATATCGGAGGAGGTGAGAACGGCACACCGGGCCTATCCCACTCCTTAGTAACAATTTCAGTAAGTCTCTTAGGTATAGGAAAAACATCAGTACTCGCCGGTACCGCAAAATATTTATCCAACCTACACATTTTCTCTGGTATTGCGACTGTGTTACAATCATTCAGAGCCGCTAACACCTCCCCTAGTAATACACGGAGGTTTTCCAGCTTAAATTTAAAATTTGAAATATCTGAATCCAGTCTGTTTGGATCAGAACCGTCACCCACAGAATGAAGTTCTCCGTCCTCATGTTCTGCCACCTGTGACGCAGTGTCTGACATGGCCCTAATATTATCAGCGCACTCTGTTCTCACCCCAGAGTGATCACGCTTGCCTCTAAGTTCTGGTAATTTAGCCAAAACTTCAGTCATAACAGTAGCCATATCCTGTAATGTGATTTGAAATGGCCGCCCAGATGTACTCGGCGCTACAATATCACGCACCTCCCGAGCGGGAGATGCAGGTACTGACACGTGAGGCGAGTTAGTCGGCATAACTCTCCCCTCGTTGTTAGGTGAAATATGTTCAGTTTGTACAGATTGACTTTTATTTAAAGTAACATCAATACAATTAGTACATAAATTTCTATTGGGCTCCACTTTGGCATTAGCACATATAGCACATGTATCTTCCTCTGAATCAGACATGTTTAACACACTAGAAATAAACTAGCAACTTGGAAATGCTTTTCAAGTAATTTACAATAACATGAAAACGAACTGTGCCTATAAGAAGCACGGAAAAAATTATGACAGTTGAAAATAAATAAGTTATAGCATCAAATCTTTGTAAGAAATATACAATTTTAGCAAAGGATTGTTCCCATTAGCAAAGGATAACTAACCCTGACAGCAGAAAAAATACACAAATAAACGTTTTTTTATCACAGTCAACTACAATCTTCACAGCTCTGCTGTGAATGATTACCTCCCTCAAAACAAGCTTTGGAGATCCCTGAGTTCTGTAGAGATGAACCGGATCATGCAGGAAGAAAATGAACTTCTGACTGAGTTTTTTGATGCGTAGTAAAAGCGCCAAAAATGGCCCCTCCCCCTCACACCTAACAGTGAGAGAGATCAGTAAACTGCTTTAATTTAAACAAAACTATTGCCAAGTGGAAAAAATAGTGCCCAAAACATTTTTTCACCCAGTACCTCAGAGAAATAAACGATTTTACATGCCAGCAAAAAAACGTTTAACCTCAATAAATTAATTGTTATTTAAAACCTATTGCAAGTCCCTGCAAATTAGGTTAAGACTATGCATACAGTATGAATCCAGTGAAGTACCATTCCCCAGAATACTGAAGTGTAAAATATACATACATGACAGCCTGATACCAGCTACATCTACTGCATTTAAGGCTGAGTTTACATTATAACGGTATGGCAGGATTTTCTCATCAATTCCATGTCAGAAAATAATAAACTGCTACATACCTCTTTGCAGATTAATCTGCCCACTGTCCCCTGATCTGAAGTTTACCTCTCCTCAGATGGCCGAGAAACAGCAATATGATCTTAACTACTCCGGCTAAAATCATAGAAAAAACTCAGGTAGATTCTTCTTCAAATTCTACCAGAGAATGAATAACACACTCCGGTGCTATTATAAAATAACAAACTTTTGATTGAAGGTAATAAACTAATTAAAATCACCACAGTCCTCTCACACATCCTATCTATTCGTTGGGTGCAAGAGAATGACTGGAGGTGACGTAGGGGGGAGGAGCTATATAGCAACTCTGCTGGGTGAATCCTCTTGCACTTCCTGTAGGGGAGGAGATAATATCCCAGAAGTAATGATGACCCGTGGACTGACCACACTTAACAGGAGAAATAAAGACAGCCAATTCCGCTGAAAATAATCCACACCCAAAATAAAGTTTAAATCTTATAATGAAAAAAACTGAAATTATAAGCAGAAGAATCAAACTGAAACAGCTGCCTGAAGTACTTTTCTACCAAAAACTGCTTCAGAAGAAGAAAACACATCAAAATGGTAGAAATTAGTAAAAGTATGCAAAGAAGACCAAGTGGCTGCTTTGCAAATCTGATCAACTGAAGCTTCTTTCCTATACGCCCAGGAAGTAGAAACTGACCTAGTAGAATGAGCTGTAATCCTTTGAGGCGTAGTTTTACCCGACTCGACATAGGCATGATGAAACAAAGATTTTAACCAAGATGCCAAAGAAATGGCAGAAGCCTTCTGACCTTTCCTAGAACCGGAAAAGATAACAAATAGACTAGAAGTCTTTCGGAAATCCTTAGTAGCTTCAACATAATATTTCAAAGCTCTAACTACATCCAAAGAATGCAACAAGTTTTCCTTAGAATTCTTAGGATTAGGACACAATGAAGGAACCACAATTTCTCTACTAATGTTGTTAGAATTCACAACCTTAGGTAAAAATTTAAAATAAGTTCGCAACACCGCCTTATCCTGATGAAAAATCAGAAAAGGAGACTCACAAGAAAGAGCAGATAATTCAGAAACTCTTCTAGCAGAAGAGATGGCCAAAAGAAACAAAACTTTCCAAGAAAGTAATTTAATGTCCAGCGAATGCATAGGATCAAACGGAGGAGCTTGAAGAGCCCCCAGAACCAAATTCAAACTCCAAGGAGGAGAGATTGACTTAATAACAGGTTTTATACGAGCCAAAGCTTGTACAAAACAATGAATATCAGGAAGACTAGCAATCTTTCTGTGAAAAAGAACAGAAAGAGCAGAGATTTGACCTTTCAAGGAACTTGCAGACAAACCTTATCCAAACCATCCTGAAGAAAACTGTAAAATTCTAGGAATTCTAAAAGAATGCCAAGAAAAATGATGAGAAAAACACCAAGAAATGAAAATCTTCCAGACTCGATAATATATCTTCCTAGATACAGTTTTACGAGCCTGTAACATAGTTTTAATCACAGAGTCAGAGAAACCTCTATGATTGAGAATCAAGCGTTCAATCTCCATACCTTCAAATTTAAGGATTTGAGAACCTGATGGAAAAAAGGACCTTGCGATAGAAGGTCTGGTCTTAACGGAAGAGTCCACAGTTGGCAAGTGGCCATCCGGACAAGATCCGCATACCAAAACCTGTGAGGCCATGCTGGAGCCACCAGCAGAATAAACGAACGTTCCTTTAGAATCTTGGAAAAAGAACTATAGGCGGAAAGATATAAGCAGGATGATATTTCCAAGGAAGTGACAATGCATCCACTGCTTCCGCCTGAGGATCCCTGGATCTGGACAGATACCTGGGAAGCTTCTTGTTTAGATGAGAAGCCATCAGATCTATTTCTGGAAGTCCCCATATTTGAACAAACTGAAGAAATACCTCTGGGTGAAGAAACCATTCGCCCGGATGTAGTGTTTGGCGACTGAGATAATCCGCTTCCCAATTGTCTATACCTGGGATATGAACCGCAGAAATTAGACAGGAGCTGGATTCCGCCCATACAAGTATTCGAGAGACTTCTTTCATAGCCAGAGGACTGTGAGTTCCTCCTTGATGATTGACATATGCCACGGTTGTGACATCGTCCGTCTAGAAACAAATGAACGACTCTCTCTTTAGAAGAGGCCACGACTGAAAAGCTCTGAAAATTGCACGGAGTTCCAAAAATGTTGATTGGTAATCTCACCTCCTGAGATTCCCAAACCGCTTGTGCTGTCAGAAACCCCCATACAGCTCCCCAACCTGTCAGATTTGCATCTGTTGAGATCACAGTCTAGGTTGGAGGAACAAAAAGAAGCCCCCTGAACTAAACGATGGTGATCTGTCCACCACGTCAGAGAGTGTCGAACAATCGGTTTTAAAGATATTAATTGAGATATCTTTGTATAATCCCTGCACCACTGGTTCAGCATACAGAGCTGAAGAGGTCGCATGTGAAAACGAGCAAAGGGAATCGCGTCCAATGCAGCAGTCATAAGACCTAGAATTTCCATGCATAAGGCTACCGAAGGGAATGATTGAGACTGAAGGTTTCGATAAGCTGAAACCAATTTCAGACGCCTCTTGTCCGTCAGAGACAGAATCAAGAACACTGAATCTATCAGGAAACCTAAAAAGGTTATCCTTGCCTGAGGAATCAAACGAACTTTTTGGTAAATTGATCCTCCAACCATGTTCTTGAAGAAACAACACTTATAAAAGACTGGAAAGGTTCTTTCTAGAGAAAATGAGCAAAGGGAATTGAATCCAATGCTGTGGCCATAAGACCTAAAACTTCTATGCATATATAGCAACTGAAGGAAATAATAGAGACCAGCAGGCCCATTTATCAAAGGTCTTGCGGACCTGATCCGACACTGCGGATCAGGTCCGCAAGACCTCGCTAAATGCGGAGAGCAATACGCTCTCCGCATTTAACATTGCACCAGCAGCTCACAAGAGCTGCTGGTGCAACGCCGCCCCCTGCTGACTCGCGGCCAATCGGCCGCCAGCAGGGAGCTGTCAATCAACCCGATCGTATTCGATCGGGTTGATGTCTGGCGATTCCTGTCCGCCTGTTCAGAGCAGGCGGACAGGGTTATGGAGCAGCGGTCTTTTGACCGCTGCTTCATAAGTTGTGTTTCTGGCGAGTCTGAAGACTCGCCAGAAACACGGCCCTTCAAGCTCCATACGGAGCTTGATAAATGGGCCTGTAAAGGTACCGATAGACGTAACCCAATAACATTATCCTTTGTCTGATAGAGACAAGGACAGTGACACAAACTATCTGGAAACCTAAAAAAGGTGACCCTTGTGTGAGGAATCAAGAGCTTTAGAAAAGAAGATCCTCTAACTATGTCCTGAAGAGCAAAGTGAATCATATGAGATTCCGCATCCTCAGAAAATAATCTGAATGAAAACAGAAAAATGAAAATATGCATTTATTGTATCTAATGAAAACAAATAATGCTATCAAAGACCATAAAAAGGCAAAATAGTTTGAATAAAACTCCAAAACCCGGTTCCTCAAAAGAAACTGGAAGAAATACCCAGAAGATTCCAGGTCTGAGCAGCGCTTGAACCCCATGGGTGCCCAGCCATGCTTCAACAGTACCCAAAATATATAGGACAGAAACACAGTTAAAGAAAGTGTTAGCCTTGCTGGAATAAAATCAAAGAAATTTGGACAAAATAAATTTCAAAGAAGCCTTAACCTGCCCCTTACCAGCCAAGCTGGAATACGGCACGTACATCGCAAAATTAGGGAGCTGATTTCGAACTCCAATTATAGACATGTTACTTGGGAAAGAACTCAGGAATTTGTTCCTTAATAAGAACAACCAAACTAGTATAAGCTTAAAGTTTTAGTCTTAGAACTCAACCTTGAAGCCCAGAGTAACAGTTAAGAATTGAATCCAATTATAAAACAAATAATTGATTATCTTAGAACAAAGGAAATATGGATTTTTTTTTATTTTTTATTTTTAAAAATCACAAAATTCTTCTAGCTAAAAAAGCTAAAGACATAGATTAACCCTCATTTGCGAAAATATTCAATAAAATGAAGACACAAATGAAATTATTAGCATGATAGTTCAGTTTAAAGGACCAGCCAATACAGTGGACTTGCATAATCAATAAATGCAAAACAACAAGACAAATGCAACAGCACCTAGTCTAGTAAATGTTGTCCCTTTAACAATGCTAAAATAAATCATAATCTGATACTTGATCTTAAAGTAAACAGAGAAAATGAAGCAATTGCAATATCCAAATAAATCACAGGACCAAGAAAAGTACCTGAAACTAAATAATTTTCAATAAATAAGATACAACTATCTAAAGGAAAATAAATACTATTTTGCTATAGAAACAATAGCATAATTAGTAGAATTAGAGATAGCCCCAATAAATTGGAGAACCCTCCAAATTGAGTTTAACTGCTGGCAAAGAATATAGTTTAAAACCTTTGAAGAAGGAATAAAAGAAAATTCTCCGCCTATTCCATTCCCTAGTATAGGGAATTGGAAAGAAAACCTCTAAAGAAATAAATAGGCAGAAATAATGTCAGCTAGTCTTAAAGAACTAGTTACCTTAATATCCAAAATAATCAACACCTTTTCAACAAAGAACAAATGTATTTAATAATTGAAAAATAATAAAAAAGTAGATTTGTTAGTGTCAATATCTGATGAAGAAAATTTCTGAAAAAAAACATCATCAGAGAAGGATAAATCAGTATGTTGTTGGTCATTTGAAACTTCAATAATTAAAAAAGAAGTGAAAAAGACCTAAAAATTTTATTAGAAGGCACGAAGTCAGACAAAGCCTTTCACATAGAATCAGAAAAATATTTCTTATAAGTCTTCTATATATTTCTTGTAAGAAAAGAAAATATATAAAGCATAAATACTAATGGATTCCGCATGTAAAAGTATAACATAATATCTTATTACAAACCATAGCTAAAGATAAACATTTATAACATTTAAAATAAATGAACTTAGCTTTGGTAGAACTGAAACTCAGTTAAGCGTTTTTCCAAAAGTGGCTTCTGATTCAGAGTCCATTTGAGACATCTTGCAATATGTAATAGAAAAAACAACATATAAAGCAAAATTGATCAAATTCCTTAAATGACAGTTTCAGGAATGGGAAAAAAATGCCAATGAACAAGCTTCTAGCAACCAGAAGCAATAAATAATGAGACTTAAATATTGTGGAGACAACAATGACGCTCGAATTTTTTAGCGCCAAAAAAGCCGCCCACATTATTTGGCGCCAAAAATGGTGCCACATCCGGTAACGCCGACATTTTTTGGCGCAAAAACGGCAAAAAAATGACGCAACTTCCGGCGACACGTATGACGCCGGAAATGACAAGAACATTTTTGCGCCAAGAAAGTCCGTGCTAAGAATGACGCAATAAAATGAAACATTTTCAGCCCCCGCGAGCCTAACAGCCCACAGGAAAAAAAGTCAAATTTTAAGGTAAGAAAAAATTGAATTATTCATATGCATTATCCCAAATATGAAACTGACTGTCTGAAAATAAGGAACGTTGAAGATCCTGAATCAAGGCAAATAAATGTTTAAACACATATATTTAGAACTTTATATAAAAGTGCCCAACCATAGCTTAGAGTGTCACAGAAAATAAGACTTACTTACCCCAGGACACTCATCTACATGTAGTAGAAAGCCAAACCAGTACTGAAACGAGAATCAGTAGAGGTAATGGTATATATAAGAGTATATCGTCGATCTGAAAAGGGAGGTAAGAGATGAATCTCTACGACCGATAACAGAGAACCTATGAAATAGACCCCGTAGAAGGAGATCATTGAATTCAAAAAGGCAATACTCTCTTCACATCCCTCTGACATTCACTGCACGCTGAGAGGAAAACCGGGCTCCAACCTGCTGCGGAGCGCATATCAACGTAGAATCTAGCACAAACTTACTTCACCACCTCCACAGGAGGCAAAGTTTGTAAAACTGATTTGTGGGTGTGGTGAGGGGTGTATTTATAGGCATTTTGAGGTTTGGGAAACTTTGCCCCTCCTGGTAGGAATGTATATCCCATACGTCACTAGCTCATGGACTCTTGCTAATTACATGAAAGAAAAACGTTACTGTGCCTTTGGGAAGGAGAATATCCCACAAGTAATGGATGATCCGTGGACTGGATACATCTTACAAGAGAAAAGTGTATTTATATAACTGTATTGGTTGTGCAAAACTAGGGAATGCGTAATAAAGGGATTAACTATCTTTTTAAACAATAAACATTCTGGTGTAGACTGTCCCTTTAAAATTTTCGGTCACTTAAGTGATATCCCTATTTAAAGACGCTCAGCTTACCAATGTATCAGTCTTGATAAAGGTCCACTGAGGACCGAAACGCGTAGACCCATTGATAAGCATTTTTTCATATGTTATATTGTTTTTAGGATGTGTTACGCTATGTTTTAAACTTTGGTTACAGGAAGACACTAGGATATGGAATGAGCAGCTGATC
Source organism: Bombina bombina (assembly GCF_027579735.1). Classification (NCBI taxonomy): domain Eukaryota; kingdom Metazoa; phylum Chordata; class Amphibia; order Anura; family Bombinatoridae; genus Bombina; species Bombina bombina. The sequence goes on along the minus strand of NC_069501.1, from coordinate 862,768,130 downwards.
GCCGTCAGGAACTGCCTGGGAACTTCCATCATCAGGATCCAAGGTTTTTTCATGTGTTTTTTCTGACTTGTTTTTTATTCACTCATTTGGATTACAAAATAATTTTTCTGTTCATCATTAACATTTGTTGGACATCATTTTTTTCATTCTCAATTTTGCATTGTTTTTGTCTCATCTCTTCATCCACCTTTTTCACTAACTGTGACATTCCATCACATTCCTGTTTATCATTTTTTCACCTTTTTATAAAAAATGTTTGCGCTGCAGTGCTACAAGCACATTTTGATCTTATATCACAATTTTTTATGCACATTGTTGTATTCATTGTTTTATTGTTTACATTGTTTTGTATTCACATTGCACATCACAATTATTCTAACATTTAGTACTTTCTACCTCATCTTTTATCATGGATCCATGACCGGTAGATGTTTTACTGTGCCTTTGCTATATTGACCTTTTTATTGCATTTTATTGATCGTTACTTTGATTGCTAGCTGTCATTGTTAGTCCTTGATTTTTATTATTTTTTTATTTTTATTGTACGCTTGTATTATATTCTCACACAGGGAGTATTAGCTTACTCTTACTAGCTTAGTATACCATTACTTTGTATTTGTATACCCACTGTTTTTAATGTATTAAACTTATTCAGCGTACTCCATTATAGTTTGTATATTTATCCCTTGGCCTGATTTAGCGCTATAATCTTAACCCTTTACTGGTTGATATAATCCCCCCTGCTCAGCTTTGAAAATTATATTCTTAAATTTGAATGCATTCTAATCAGTATGAAGCTTCTCTTGCTTCTAAGGGTATCTTTCCTGTCTCTGTTTGTTCTATACAAGGGAGATCTCTTCAGATTTTGCTCCAGGATTTAAAGATTTTGTATGCTCTACTATATCTGAGTTGTTGTCTAAGGGTGAAGTGTTCTCAGATGATCAAGAGTCAGTCTCTGATTAGGAAACTGCATCTTCCTCTGTTTTGTTTAAGTTTGAACAAGTTTTTTAAGAGAAGTGTTATGTAGTTTAGGAGCTCAGGTTTTATGTTCCTGAGGATAAGTCTGTTAAAAAACTGGATGTAATTTTTTTAACCTTCTGTTAAAGGAACAGTCTAGTCAAAATTAAAGTTTCCTGAATTTTGTGTTTATTTTTTTATTTATTTTTTTATATAAATATTTTTATTGAGTTCTTCATTTATATTGAACAAAACAGACTGTACATAGAATAAGTCTTACACAGATTTTCATCAATGTTCAAGATACATAGTTATGTGAACAGTTACTTTGTCTACATCTGATATCATTGTCTAGCTTTAAATTATAACTACATAAAGTGGGGTTCTCTAACACTCATAACTGTGTAAATTTCCTGTATCTAATCTGCATACCATTCACAGAGTATATCATTTGAGGTGAAAACCATGGTTTGAGTTAACTCACATTGTAACAGTGTAAAGTAAAGCCACTTTATCTAGAGTATACATAAATACAAACTGTCTAGATGGCGTGAAAATACATATGATCTGAAAATGACTCAACTAGCATATGCAAGAATATTTCGTATATAAAATTGTTACCATTCACATTTGGTATTTGTATATACAAAGTGTAGAATAAAAAAAAAAAACATTACAACACCTCGGCTTGTTAAATGATGTAAAATTGGGATAGAGGAAACCGAAAGAAGAAAACATGTGACTATTAATAGGATTAATAGGGGAGCAAAACTATCGATACAAGGATTTGCATAGAGTAAGTTTACATAAATCTGAGGACCATGGTCCAATCTACAGTGCTCAGGATCTGGTTCCACCCAGCGCCCTTGGGCTAATGCCATACTCTAACAATGACAAAGTTAATAATTCAATAGGCGCATGTTTTCAAGTACCTTGAACCCTTTACTAGAGTTACAATGTATTATAGTCCCTGCTCTCAAGTTGTCTTCCCCATTTTATTTTAATAGTAATGTAACCTCTATCAGTGCTGTAACGGGTCTTAAAATAAAAGCGATAAATATTAAGAGCGGTATATTTCAAGGAAAACATCAAATTTAGCCTCTGGAGGTTAAGTGTATATCCAGAATACTATATATAAATGGGGGGGGGGGGGTGGAAAGTGTGGAGCCAACAGGGCAAAGATTTGGAAGCTATGGCTAAAGTAAATCAGAGTTTTAGAAACACCTTAGATATTATCTATATAGATGCAGCATAACTTTTACAAACGTAACCTGAAGCTTTGTCTATAAGAGCCAAAATCTAAATATTAAATACAGTAATACACCTCATTCTGCATGTAACCATACAGATATAGTAGTCCACACCACATCGGCCGCTGGCAGCAGGACCACCAATCTGCTCAATAGGCACAAAATACTGTGTGTGGATCATTAGGTAACTGTCTTAACCCCCCCCCTCCCAAAAAAAAAACCAATGTCACAGCAGTGGCTTACATCAATCATCAAGGGGGAACTCACAGTTCCCTTGTGATGATGGAGACTTCCCAAATTCTGGCTAGGGCAGAAAGCAATCCATTCATCCAGGCAATGGTATCCTCATTTGACAATCATCAGTCATATTGTAGACCTGTGGAGTCTTCTGGAAGTATATCTGATGGCTTCTCGTTTGAACAACTAGCTTCCTAGCCTCTTTACTAGGTCCAAGGATCCTCGGGAGACATTTGCAGATGCTTTAGTAGCTCCTTGGTTGTTTTGTCTGGCCTGCATTTTTTTACCTCTTGTTTTTTTACCAAGGGTAATAGCCAGGATCAAGCAGGAATCAGTAGTCCTGATTGCTCTAACTTGGCCTCACAGGATTTGGTTTGCAGTTCTGGTGCAAATGTCCATTTGTCCATGGCCTCTTCTCAGCTTCACAACCTTTTGTCTCAAGGTCCATTTTATCATCAGGATCTAGAATCTCTTAACTTGATGGCTTGGAGAGAGATTGAATACTCCAATTTAAGACTGAGAGATTTTTCTGATTCTGTCATTGAAACTTTGGTTCAGGCACGTAACCTGTGACAAGGAAGATTTATCACAAGGTTTGGAAGGCTTTTATTTCCTGGTATGTGGAACATGGGTTCAGTTGGCACTCTTGTAGAATTCCTATACTTCTTCTATTTCTTCAGGATGGTTTGGATAAGGGTTTATCCGCTAGTTCTTTTAAGGGCCAGATCTCTGTTATTTCTGTCTTGTTTCACAAGAAGGTTGCTAAATTCTGGAATTTCTGCATTTTATCCAGGCCTTTGTCAGGAGTGAGCCTGTGTTTAAATCAATTTCTCCTCCATGAAAAACATAATTTATGTAAGAACTTACCTGATAAATTTATTTCTTTCATATTAGCAAGAGTCCATGAGCTAGTGACGTATGGGATATACATTCCTACCAGGAGGGGCAAAGTTTCCCAAACCTCAAAATGCCCATAAATACACCCCTCACCACACCCACAAATCAGTTTAACGAATAGCCAAGAAGTGGGGTGATAAGAAAAAAGTGCGAAGCATAAATATAAGGAATTGGAATAATTGTGCTTTATACAAAAAAATCATAACCACCACAAAAAAGGGTGGGCCTCATGGACTCTTGCTAATATGAAAGAAATTAATTTATCAGGTAAGTTCTTACATAAATTATGTTTTCTTTCATGTAATTAGCAAGAGTCCATGAGCTAGTGACGTATGGGATAATGACTACCCAAGATGTGGATCTTCCACGCAAGAGTCACTAGAGAGGGAGGGATAAAATAAAGACAGCCAATTCCGCTGAAAAAAATCCACACCCAAAAATAAAGTTTAAATCTTATAAAGAAAAAAACTGAAAATATAAGCAGAAGATTCAAACTGAAACAGCTGCCTGAAGTACTTTTCTACCAAAAACAGCTTCAGAAGAAAAAAACACATCAAAATGGTAGAATTTATTAAAAGTATGCAAAGAAGACCAAGTAGCTGCTTTGCAAATCTGAAAAACCGAAGCTTCATTCCTAAACGCCCAGGAAGTAGAAACTGACCTAGTAGAATGAGCTGTAATCCTTTGAGGCGGAGTTTTACCCGACTCGACATAAGCATGATGAATAAAAGATTTCAACCAAGATGCCAAAGAAATGGCAGAGGCCTTCTGACCTTTCCTAGAACCGGAAAAGATAACAAATAGACTAGAAGTCTTTCTGAAATTCTTAGTAGCTTCAACATAATATTTCAAAGCTCTAACTACATCCAAAGAATGCAATGATTTCTCCTTAGAATTCTTAGGATTAGGACATAATGAAGGAACCACAATTTCTCTACTAATGTTGTTAGAATTCACAACCTTAGGTAAAAATTTAAAAGAAGTTCGCAACACCGCCTTATCCTGGTGAAAAATCAGAAAAGGAGACTCACAAGAAAGAGCAGATAATTCAGAAACTCTTCTGGCAGAAGAGATGGCCAAAAGGAACAAAACTTTCCAAGAAAGTAATTTAATGTCCAATGAATGCATAGGTTCAAACGGAGGAGCTTGAAGAGCCCCCAGAACCAAATTCAAACTCCGAGGAGGAGAAATTTACTTAATGACAGGTTTTATACAAACCAAAGCTTGTACAAAACAATGAATATCAGGAAGATTAGCAATCTTTCTGTGAAAAAGAACAGAAAGAGCAGAGATTTGTCCTTTCAAGGAACTTGCAGACAAACCTTTATCCAAACCATCCTGAAGAAACTTTACATAAATCTGAGGACCATGGTCCAATCTACAGTGCTCAGGATCTGGTTCCACCCAGCGCCCTTGGGCTAATGCCATACTCTAACAATGACAAAGTTAATAATTCAATAGGCGCATGTTTTCAAGTACCTTGAACCCTTTACTAGAGTTACAATGTATTATAGTCCCTGCTCTCAAGTTGTCTTCCCCATTTTATTTTAATAGTAATGTAACCTCTATCAGTGCTGTAACGGGTCTTAAAATAAAAGCGATAAATATTAAGAGCGGTATATTTCAAGGAAAACATCAAATTTAGCCTCTGGAGGTTAAGTGTATATCCAGAATACTATATATAAATGGGGGGGGGGGTGGAAAGTGTGGAGCCAACAGGGCAAAGATTTGGAAGCTATGGCTAAAGTAAATCAGAGTTTTAGAAACACCTTAGATATTATCTATATAGATGCAGCATAACTTTTACAAACGTAACCTGAAGCTTTGTCTATAAGAGCCAAAATCTAAATATTAAATACAGTAATACACCTCATTCTGCATGTAACCATACAGATATAGTAGTCCACACCACATCGGCCGCTGGCAGCAGGACCACCAATCTGCTCAATAGGCACAAAATACTGTGTGTGGATCATTAGGTAACTGTCTTAACCCCCCCCCTCCCAAAAAAAAACCAATGTCACAGCAGTGGCTTACATCAATCATCAAGGGGGAACTCACAGTTCCCTTGTGATGATGGAGACTTCCCAAATTCTGGCTAGGGCAGAAAGCAATCCATTCATCCAGGCAATGGTATCCTCATTTGACAATCGTCAGTCATATTGTAGACCTGTGGAGTCTTCTGGAAGTATATCTGATGGCTTCTCGTTTGAACAACTAGCTTCCTAGCCTCTTTACTAGGTCCAAGGATCCTCGGGAGACATTTGCAGATGCTTTAGTAGCTCCTTGGTTGTTTTGTCTGGCCTGCATTTTTTTACCTCTTGTTTTTTTACCAAGGGTAATAGCCAGGATCAAGCAGGAATCAGTAGTCCTGATTGCTCTAACTTGGCCTCACAGGATTTGGTTTGCAGTTCTGGTGCAAATGTCAATTTGTCCATGGCCTCTTCTCAGCTTCACAACCTTTTGTCTCAAGGTCCATTTTATCATCAGGATCTAGAATCTCTTAACTTGATGGCTTGGAGAGAGATTGAATACTCCAATTTAAGACTGAGAGATTTTTCTGATTCTGTCATTGAAACTTTGGTTCAGGCACGTAACCTGTGACAAGGAAGATTTATCACAAGGTTTGGAAGGCTTTTATTTCCTGGTATGTGGAACATGGGTTCAGTTGGCACTCTTGTAGAATTCCTATACTTCTTCTATTTCTTCAGGATGGTTTGGATAAGGGTTTATCCGCTAGTTCTTTTAAGGGCCAGATCTCTGTTATTTCTGTCTTGTTTCACAAGAAGGTTGCTAAATTCTGGAATTTCTGCATTTTATCCAGGCCTTTGTCAGGAGTGAGCCTGTGTTTAAATCAATTTCTCCTCCATGAAAAACATAATTTATGTAAGAACTTACCTGATAAATTTATTTCTTTCATATTAGCAAGAGTCCATGAGCTAGTGACGTATGGGATATACATTCCTACCAGGAGGGGCAAAGTTTCCCAAACCTCAAAATGCCCATAAATACACCCCTCACCACACCCACAAATCAGTTTAACGAATAGCCAAGAAGTGGGGTGATAAGAAAAAAGTGCGAAGCATAAATATAAGGAATTGGAATAATTGTGCTTTATACAAAAAAATCATAACCACCACAAAAAAGGGTGGGCCTCATGGACTCTTGCTAATATGAAAGAAATTAATTTATCAGGTAAGTTCTTACATAAATTATGTTTTCTTTCATGTAATTAGCAAGAGTCCATGAGCTAGTGACGTATGGGATAATGACTACCCAAGATGTGGATCTTCCACGCAAGAGTCACTAGAGAGGGAGGGATAAAATAAAGACAGCCAATTCCGCTGAAAAAAATCCACACCCAAAAATAAAGTTTAAATCTTATAAAGAAAAAAACTGAAAATATAAGCAGAAGATTCAAACTGAAACAGCTGCCTGAAGTACTTTTCTACCAAAAACAGCTTCAGAAGAAAAAAACACATCAAAATGGTAGAATTTATTAAAAGTATGCAAAGAAGACCAAGTAGCTGCTTTGCAAATCTGATAAACCGAAGCTTCATTCCTAAACGCCCAGGAAGTAGAAACTGACCTAGTAGAATGAGCTGTAATCCTTTGAGGCGGAGTTTTACCCGACTCGACATAAGCATGATGAATAAAAGATTTCAACCAAGATGCCAAAGAAATGGCAGAGGCCTTCTGACCTTTCCTAGAACCGGAAAAGATAACAAATAGACTAGAAATCTTTCTGAAATTCTTAGTAGCTTCAACATAATATTTCAAAGCTCTAACTACATCCAAAGAATGCAATGATTTCTCCTTAGAATTCTTAGGATTAGGACATAATGAAGGAACCACAATTTCTCTACTAATGTTGTTAGAATTCACAACCTTAGGTAAAAATTTAAAAGAAGTTCGCAACACCGCCTTATCCTGGTGAAAAATCAGAAAAGGAGACTCACAAGAAAGAGCAGATAATTCAGAAACTCTTCTGGCAGAAGAGATGGCCAAAAGGAACAAAACTTTCCAAGAAAGTAATTTAATGTCCAATGAATGCATAGGTTCAAACGGAGGAGCTTGAAGAGCCCCCAGAACCAAATTCAAACTCTGAGGAGGAGAAATTTACTTAATGACAGGTTTTATACAAACCAAAGCTTGTACAAAACAATGAATATCAGGAAGATTAGCAATCTTTCTGTGAAAAAGAACAGAAAGAGCAGAGATTTGTCCTTTCAAGGAACTTGCAGACAAACCTTTATCCAAACCATCCTGAAGAAACTGTAAAATTCTCGGAATTCTAAAAGAATGCCAGGAAAAATGATGAGAAAGACACCAAGAAATATAAGTCTTCCAGACTCTATAATATATCTCCCTAGATACGGATTTACGAGCCTGTAACATAGTATTAATCACAGAGTCAGAGAAACCTCTTTGACTAAGAATCAAGCGTTCAATCTCCACACCTTTAAATTTAAGGATTTGAGATCCTGATGGAAAAAAGGACCTTGCGACAGAACGGAAGAGTCCACGGTTGGCAAGAGGCCATCCGGACAAGATCCGCATACCAAAACCTGTGAGGCCATGCTGGAGCTACCAGCAGAACAAACGAGCATTCCTTCAGAATCTTGGAGATTACTCTTGGAAGAAGAACTAGAGGCGGAAAGATATAGGCAGGATGATACTTCCAAGGAAGTGACAATGCATCCACTGCTTCCGCTTGAGGATCCCTGGATCTGGACAGATACCTGGGAAGTTTCTTGTTTAGATGAGAGGCCACCAGATCTATTTCTGGAAGTCCCCACATTTGAACAATCTGAAGAAATACCTCTGGGTGAAGAGACCATTCGCCCGGATGTAACGTTTGGCGACTGAGATAATCCGCTTCCCAATTGTCTATAACTGGCATATGAACCGCAGAAACTAGACAGGAGCTGGATTCCGCCCATACCAGAATTCAAGATACTTCTTTCATAGCCAGAGGACTGTGAGTCCCTCCTTGATGATTGATGTATGCCACAGTTGTGACATTGTCTGTCTGAAAACAAATGAACGATTCTCTCTTTAGAAGAGGCCATGACTGAAGAGCTCTGAAAATTGCACGGAGTTCCAAAATATTGATCGGTAATCTCACCTCCTGAGATTCCCAAACCCCTTGTGCTGTCAGAGACCCCCACACAGCTCCCCAACCTGTAAGACTTGCATCTGTTGAAATTACAGTCCAGGTCGGAAGAACAAAAGAAGAACCCTGAACTAAACGATGGTGGTCTGTCCACCACGTCAGAGAGTGTCGTACAATCGGTTTTAAAGATATTGATTGAGATATCTTTGTGTAATCCCTGCACCACTGGTTCAGCATACAGAGCTGAAGAGGTCGCATGTGAAAACGAGCAAAGGGGATCGCGTCCGATGCAGCAGTCATAAGACCTAGAATTTCCATGCATAAGGCTACCGAAGGGAATAATTGTGACTGAAGGTTTCGACAAGCTGATATCAATTTTAGACGTCTCTTGTCTGTCAAAGACAGAGTCATGGACACTGAATCTATCTGGAAACCTAAAAAGGTTACCCTTGTCTGAGGAATCAATGAACTTTTTGGTAAATTGATCCTCCAACCATGATCTTGAAGAAACAACACAAGTCGATTCGTATGAGATTCTGCTAAATGTGAAGACTGAGCAAGTACCAAGATATCGTCCAAATAAGGAAATACCACAATACCCTGTTCTCTGATTACAGACAGAAGGGCACCGAGAACCTTTGTAAAAATTCTTGGAGCTGTTGCTAGGCCAAACGGTAGAGCCACACACTGGTAATGCTTGTCTAGGAAAGAGAATCTCAGAAACTGATAGTGATCTGGATGAATCGGAATATGCAGATATGCATCCTGTAAATCTATTGTAGACATATAATGCCCTTGCTGAACAAAAGGCAGGATAGTCCTTACAGTTACCATTTTGAATGTTGGTATCCTTACATAACGATTCAATATTTTTAGATCCAGAACTGGTCTGAAGGAATTCTCCTTCTTTGGTACAATGAAGAGATTTGAATAAAACCCCAGCCCCTGTTCCAGAACTGGAACTGGCATAATTACTCCAGCCAACTCTAGATCTGAAACACAATTCAGAAATGCTTGAGCCTTCGCTGGGTTTACTGGGACACGGGAAAGAAAAAATCTCTTTGCAGGAGGCCTTATCTTGAAGCCAATTCTGTACCCTTCTGAAACAATGTTCTGAATCCAAAGATTGTGAACGGAATTGATCCAAATTTCTTTGAAAAAACGTAATCTGCCCCCTACCAGCTGAGCTGGAATGAGGGCCGCACCTTCATGTGGACTTAGGAGCTGGCATTGGTTTTCTAAAAGGCTTAGATTTATTCCAGACTGGAGATGGTTTCCAAACTGATACCGCTCCTGAGGATGAAGGATCAGGCTTTTGTTCCTTGTTGTGACGAAAGGAACGAAAACGATTATTAGACCTAAATTTACCTTTAGATTTTTTATCCTGTGGTAAAAAAGTTCCTTTCCTTCCAGTAACAGTTGAGATAATAGAATCCAACTGAGAACCAAATAATTTATTACCCTGGAAAGAAAGGGAAAGCAGAGTAGACTTAGAAGACATATCAGCATTCCAAGTTTTAAGCCATAAAGCTCTTCTAGCTAAAATAGCTAGAGACATATACCTGACATCAACTCTAATGATATCAAAGATGGCATCACAAATAAAATTATTAGCATGTTGAAGAAGATTAATAATGCTATGAGAATTATGATCTGTTACTTGTTGCGCTAAAGCTTCTAACCAAAAAGTTGAAGCTTCAGCAACATCCGCTAAAGATATAGCAGGTCTAAGAAGATTACCTGAACACAAGTAAGCTTTTCTTAGAAAGGATTCAATTTTCCTATCTAAAGGATCCTTAAAGGAAGTACCATCTGCCGTAGGAATAGTAGTACGCTTAGCAAGAGTAGAGACAGCCCCATCAACCTTAGGGATTTTGTCCCAAAACTCTAATCTGTCAGATGGCACAGGATATAATTGCTTAAAACGTTTAGAAGGAGTAAATGAATTACCCAAATTATTCCATTCCCTGGAAATTACTTCAGAAATAGCATCAGGGACAGGAAAAACTTCTGGAATAACTACAGGAGATTTAAAAACCTTATCTAAACATTTAGATTTAGTATCAAGAGGACTAGAATCCTCTATTTCTAATGCAATTAGGACTTCTTTAAGTAAAGAAGGAATAAATTCCATTTTAAATAAATATGAAGATTTATCAGCATCAGCCTCTGAGACAGAATCCTCAGAACCAGAAGAACCATTATCAGAATCAGAATGATGATGTTCATTTAAAAATTCATCTGAAAAATGAGAAGTTTTAAAAGACTTTTTACGTTTACTAGAAGGAGGAATAACAGACATAGCCTTCTTAATGGATTTAGAAACAAAATCTCTTATGTTATCAGGAACACTCTGAGCATTAGATGTTGACGGAACAGCAACAGGTAATGTAACAGTACTAAAGGAAATATTATCTGCATTAACAAGTTTGTCATGACAATCAGTACAAACAACAGCTGGAGGAACAGATACCATAAGTTTACAGCAGATACACTTAGCTTTGGTAGATCCAGCACCAGGCAGCGATTTTCCAGAAGTATCTTCTGACTCAGTGTTAACGTGGGACATCTTGCAATATGTAATAGAAAAAACAACATATAAAGCAAAATTGATCAAATTCCTTAAATGACAGTTTCAGGAATGGGAAAAAATGCCAGTGAACAAGCTTCTAGCAACCAGAAGCAATAAATAATGAGACTTAAATAATGTGGAGACAATAGTGATGCCCATATTTTTTTAGCGCCAAAAAAGACGCCCACATTATTTGGCGCCTAAATGCTTTTGGCGCCAAAAATGACGCCACATCCGGAACGCCGACACTTTTGGCGCAAAAAAACGTAAAAAATGACGCAACAGAATTTTTTTTTTGCACCAAAAAAGTCCGTGCCAAGAATGACGCAATAAAATGAAGCATTTTCAGCCCCCGCGAGCCTAACAGCCCACAGGGAAAAAAGTCAATATTTAAGTTAAGAAAATATTGATTTATTCATATGCATTATCCCAAATATGAAACTGACTGTCTGAAATAAGGAACGTTGAACATCCTGAGTCAAGGCAAATAAATGTTTGAATACATATATTTAGAACTTTATAAAAAAGTGCCCAACCATAGCTTAGAGTGTCACAGAAAATAAGACTTACTTACCCCAGGACACTCATCTACAAGTTGTAGAAAGCCAAACCAGTACTGAAACGAGAATCAGTAGAGGTAATGGTATATATAAGAGTATATCGTCGATCTGAAAAGGGAGGTAAGAGATGAATCTCTACGACCGATAACAGAGAACCTATGAAATAGACCCCGTAGAAGGAGATCATTGAATTCAAATAGGCAATACTCTCCTCACATCCCTCTGACATTCACTGCACGCTGAGAGGAAAACCGGGCTCCAACCTGCTGCGGAGCGCATATCAACATAGAATCTAGCACAAACTTACTTCACCACCTCCATAGGAGGCAAAGTTTGTAAAACTGATTTGTGGGTGTGGTGAGGGGTGTATTTATGGGCATTTTGAAACTTTGCCCCTCCTGGTAGGAATGTATATCCCATACGTCACTAGCTCATGGACTCTTGCTAATTACATGAAAGAAACTTAATTTAGTTTTCAGAGTTTTGCAGGTTCCTATTTTGTAACCTATGCACATCTTGAATATTCAGCTTTTTGTCCTGGAGGGTCTTGAGTCTTATGGCTATTTCTTCTGCTGGAAGAATTTCTGATTTGTCTGCTCTTTGTTGTGAGCATCTTTATCTAGTTGTTCTTCAGGATAGGCATAGGCAGTTTTGAGAACTAAATTTAACTTTTTGCCTAAGGTGGTTTCTCCTGTTAACATCAATCGTGAGATTGTTTTCTTTTTTTTTTTTTTTAATAATCCAAAGAATTCTAAGGAGAGGCTTCTCCATAATTTGCATGTGGTCAGAGCTTTGAAGTTCTTCGTAAATGCTAGTAAGGAATTTAGACAAACGTGTTTATAAATTTTCTGGTTCCAGAAAGGGTCAAGAAGGTTACTGCCATTTCGTTAGCCTCTTGGTTAAAGGTTTTGATTAATAAAGCTTACTTGAAGGTGGGTCAGTCTCTATCTCAACGGATTACTGCCCATTCTACCAGATCAGTTGCTTCTTCATTAGCCCCTAAGAATGAGGCCCGTTTTACATACTTTTTCTAAATTATACCATTTTGATGTTTTTGCTTGTTCTGAAACAGCTTTTGGTAGGTAAGTCCTTCAGGCAGCTGTTTCTGGGCATTTAATAGTATTGTATATATATTTTTTCCTGCATACAAATAAATAAAAAAACAGTAATCCAATCTATTTGGAATAGTATAATTCTGGTCCCGCCCAGATTACTTGTGGACTCTACAGCTTTGGTATTAGTTCCCAGTAATGGATTAAGGAAAGAAATAGTAATTTCTTCTTACCTAATAAATTCATTTATTTCAAGGTGGTGAGAGTCCACAACCCCCCATCCATTATTTTCTATTTTTACTGATTTTTTTCTGGCAGCAGTATGCACCTCTTTATTCCCTTCTCCTTTTTGTATTGCTCTTGTTTTCTTTTTCTTACCATCGTCTTTTCTGGCTTGGCTATATGTCAGACTAGTTTCCAGTAAGGTGGGAGGGGTTTTAAGTACTCTGAAAGTTTTGGGATCTTTGCCTCCTAGTGGTCAGGAAAATAATTCCCAGGAGTAATGGATCATGGACTCTCACCACCATGAAAGAAATTAATTTAACAAGTAAGCATAAATTATATTATTTTTTAAAAGCCAAACTCCATCCACCATTTGCCTTACTTGGAAGAAACAATCTGGGATTTAGTCAACAGGCAACAAGGTTAGTCATGGTCATACTTAGTATAAAACCATTGTTTTGCAGTTGCTATCAGTTAAAGTCAATTAGAAACTTATATGTAGCAGGGTTATCCTTGAGAAATGAGTAGGGTGCATGCATTTAAGGGTCTGATAATTAGAAACTGCTCCATTGTCAGAGCAAAATTAAATGAAAAGGTTGCAAAATTAACAATACAAATATTTTGAAAAGTTATTTCATTACACAAAACTAAAAATTTTATATAACATTTTCAAGGTGTTTACGGTCCCTTTAAGACTCAAACAGATTCTTCTACAGAGCATGGAAAACAACAATAAGTGGTTCATACTAGTGGGAAAAAATGTATGCTTACCTGATAAATTAATTTTTTTCATGGTAGTAAGAGTCCACGAGCCATTACTCCTGATCACTAAGAGCACTTAATCCCTCCCACCTGGTATTCTAGTCTGATGTATAGCCAAGAAAGGAGAAGTAGAAAAGTAGGAAAGGACAAGTAGGGAAATTAAGTGAAAACTAATAAACAGCTGCCAAAAAAATTAAATTAACCCCTTATGACCAGCATACTCTGTACATCTGCTGTCATTAAAGGGCCATAATACCCAAATGTTTAAACACTTGAAAGTGATGTAGCATAGCAGTAAAAGGCTGCCTAGAAAATATCACCTGAACATCTCTATGTAAAAAAGAAAGATATTTTACCTCAAAAGTTCCTCAGTAGCCACATCCACAGTAGCCACATTTCTAAGCAGCATATTAGTATGTCTGTCCTGGGACAGCTTAGGGGATGAGCCTTGTGCACTCTCATATTTCCCTATTCAGGTTAAAGGAAGCTTACTATGAAATCTCATGAGAGTTAAGTCAAATCTCATGAGATCACAGTAAAAGAGTTCATGACCTCAGCACTGCTGATGCTGATTGGCTGTTGCTCAGTTCTTCATTTTTTTTTTACCTGCAGCTGGGAGCAGCTGAATATAACTTTTTATACAGAACTTACTCTGCTGAGCTGAGGAAATTGTGAGGTAAAATATCTTCCTTTTTTACATTTTTACATAGAGATGCTCACGTGATATTTTCCAGTCAGCTTTTAACAGTTATACTGCATTAGTTTCAAGTGATTTAGCATATGTATTATGTCCCTTTAAGGAATCTACTAGCTCAGCTTTGCCAAAGCAGTGAAGCTGCGCTAGTACTACATGCCCCACTTCTGGAGATATAGTGTGGTCTTGGTGACATTGGCAAAACTTGTGCATTAAACAAGTCAAAATAATAGGGCCTGTATGTCAGCTGTCGTTAAGCGGTTAAGTAACAAAAGAAAATCTGCTGGTCTCGTGGACTCTCACTACCAAGAAAGAAATTAATTTATCATCAGGTAAGCATACATTTTGTTTTCTTTCATAAGGTGGTAAGAGTCAACGAGCCATTTATCCTGGGAGTTTATACCCAAGCTGTGGAATCTACGATTAATTGGGCGGGAGAATTTCTTTTTAAGGCAGACAGGTGGTTGAATTTAGAGAAAGTATGTTGCTGACTTGCAAATGTATTCAATACAATCCTCCTTCTTGAAAATCCAAGAAGAAACTGAGCTAGAAAAAAGGTAATAATGTGGTTTGGAAAAGACTATCCCACAGAAAAGTAAACAGTAGTAATCTCCTGATTGATGATTTCCAAAAAATAATTTCCAGCAGAAGATATTGCTTAACACAACAAAAACTTCCAATACAATACAGAACTTAAATGACCAAAACATGCAGGTTTGAAAAGAGTTGGTAAAAAAAAAAGAAAAAAAAAAGAATGCTCCATAGAGGAGAAATTGGTATAGACACTGAATATATCCTGACTAAACCTGAACAAAGCCTTGTCAAGGCACTAAGCAATTTTGATGAAGTATAAAACAGAAAAAGCTGAAATAGGACTATTTAAAGAGTTAACAGATAAGTCATTATCTGAAATGATTTGCAATAAAAAGATTTCTTGGAATTTTAAAAAGAATGTAAGCTAAAAGCCTGGTTTTCAAAAGCAGGACAATATTTAGAGAAATTTAACTTTTACATAAAATTTTACTTTATGGCCTAAAATAAGATGTTCAATACAGCATAAATCAAAACCCTTTGTTATAAAAAAAAAAATGCTATACAATATCTAATCCATCAAGAGTTCTTGTTAACTGGAGAAAGCTTGACATCTGAATCAGATTCTCAAACCAAATTCTGCAGGGCCTGACTGGAGCAGTCAGATTAATGAAAAATGCTCTATTCAATTCAGATTATGACTTTTGGAAACAGATGTCATCAGGTCTATATCTAAAAGAACAAATTGTTCCACAATTTAATAGAAAACGACAAAATAGATAACATTCCTGTGGAAGGGATTACCTACTAGGGAAATCCGTTTCCCAGATTTGTTTCCTGGGATGCAAAATATAGAACATTTTTCTGTATCAAATCAAAAAACCTTGAGACGTCATAAATTATTGCTAAGGAACTGCAAATTCCCCCTTGATGATGGATTTAAGCTACAGCTGCAACATTGGTTGAATGAAAACTATGTTTATATTCTATTTTCAGAAGAGGACAGTTCAAAAGGGACCTAAAAATTGCACTGAACCCAAGTTGATTATTAGCAACCTCGCCTACCAAGGAAACCAAACCCCATTTTCTCTGCTGGACCCTTTGTATGTCAGAGTCAGAATTTTGTGTTTAATCCTGGAGGCAAGAGGAAGTCAGTGAAGGTATTGGGAGAGAGGTGCAGCAGATGAAGAGCGACGTGTAAGGAAGATGAGCCTGGCAGAGGCATTCATTATGGATTGTAAAGGAGCTAGGCCACAGTTAGGGAGACCAGAAAGGATGGAGTTGCAGTAGTCTAGGCGGGAAAGGATGTTTGTGGATTAAAATCTTTTTTTTTTATTCTTTATTTAAGAATCGGCAGGGTACATAAAGAAAGAAGGGAGGGGGAACACAGGAAATTATAACCAGGCATGTGTTATTATTGACATATATAATCCATAACATCCTGGTGTCTGTGTTAGCAGTTAACTTGAGACTAATAATTTATGCAAACGAACCAGGAAAAGATTGAAGCAAATACCCATAGGTAAAACAAACTTTTATTGGCAAAGTTTAAAATCCAGGAGGAAGAAAGGCACAAAGATAGATTCAGTAAACGCGTTTCAGCTACACGCCGTAATCCCTACTGACTAAAGTTAATACAGACATAAGCATTTAAATAATAATTTATGCACTCTGCCTAGTTTTTGTCATGCCGCGCCACACTAGCCGTTGCTAGGGACGTGGCGCCTCTTTCCCTGCTCGTTGTCAGGGGCTGTGTCGACTCCTGTTGCGTGCAGCGCTGACGTCATCGCCGCACGCTCTCCACTCTGATGCCGGTTGGGATCCCCTGTGGCGCAAATCCTGTGCCTATGTAAGTTGCCATTCAGCAATCTATAACTGCCCAAGTATAGGTGTTACTTTGTGTGCTCCGGGGTGTGATAGATTGCTGATTTCTGGATTGATATTCTGTTGCTGACTTCTGTTTGTCTGACCACTCTGCCTGTTAACCCCTAAACTACTGGATTGATATACTGCTGCTGAACTCTGCTTGTCTGACCACTCTGCCTGTTAACCCCTAAATTGCTGGATTAATATACTGCTGCTGAACTCTGCTTGTCTGACCACTCTGCTTGATTAACCCCTATTGTTCTGGATTGCCTCTCTGTTGCCAAACCCTGCCTGTCTGACCATTCTAGTGGTTTACCTTTGAACTGCTATACCGTTGCCAAACCCTGCCTGCCTGACCATTCTAGTGGTTTACCTTTGGACTGCCTTACTGTTGCCAAACCTTGCCTGCCTGACCCTTCTTGTGGTTTACCACTGAACTGTCCTTCTCGGATTCCCTTCCTGTTGCTGCAGAAGACTATCCTGCCTGTAGTGAGTGCTGCTTACCTCATCTTGCGAACTTTCTCTGCTCTGGAATATTTTCCCTATCATTACGGCTCGAAGCCGGGATAAGAAGACTACTGGCCGAGTTCGGTCTGATAGTGGAATATCCCACGAGCATTATATTATACTTGAGCCATGGAGCCAGATGAGGTAGCAAGAGTGGTTTATTTTCAGGGACAGATGTTGGGAACACATACCACACAGTTGCAGAGTATGGATTACAAACTAGAGGCTATAACCGTTCAACTGTCTTCACTAGTTGCAGCAAGGAATACCGCGCTCCCGTTGTTGTACCACCAGTCTCTGCTCCTACTGCTGCGGCTTCTTCCCCTGCTTCTGGAAGTATACCCCGGATACCATTGCCTGACAAATATGAAGGTACTACTGACTGTAGTAGTTTTCTTAACCAATGCAGGCTGCACTTCCGCAATGATCCTCACACCTTTCAGTCTCACCAGTCAAGGGTCACCTTTGTCATTTCCTTACTGAAAGACAAGGCCCTAGCCTTGGTCTCTCCCCTTTTGGAACAGAACACTCCACTCCTGAACGATGCTGATACGTTCATTTCTGCATTTACTTCTGTGTTTGGGACTTCTGCCCCTACTTCTGCTGCAGAATTTTCTCTCCTAGATCTCCGCCAGGGTAATAGAACTGTGGCACAATTTGCCATCCAGTTTCGCACCTTGGCACTAGAGACCAGTTGGGATGGCAGTGCCCTCAAGGCAGCCTTCAGGAGGGGTCTGCATGAACGCATCAAAGATGAACTCACTTATCGTGATATTCCCTCTTCTTTGGATGCCTTTATAATCACTTTGCATCAGTCTAGACTCTTGCTTCAAGGAGAGACAAGCTGAGAGAGACAGAACTCTGAGAGTCCTTCCCTCCCGTCCTTCTATTGGTCTGGTTTCTGAAGTGTCCTCTACCCCTTCAACTTCTCCAGCCACCCCAGTAGAGAAACCCATGGATCTTTCCTCCTTCAAACCTTTATAGTCTGAAAGACAGAGAAGAAGGAGATTGAGACTATGCTTTTATTGTGGTTCTAACCCCCACCAACTAAAGAACTGTGAAATTCGGACGGAAAAAGCCAATGCTTAGGGGATAACACTGGGGTACCTCTAAGCATGATCACTACTAAATCCCCTCACTCCTCACGGATTCTGGTACCTGTCACTCTTACCTTTCTTCAGAATTCTGTCCACACTCATGTCTTCATTGACTCTGGGCAGCTGGAAACTTTTTGGATCACCGTTTTATGATTCAAGCTGGCTTACCTCTTCTGCAGAAAAGACATTGTCTCAAAATAACTAGTTTGGATGGCATCCCCCTTGGTTTAGGGTTGATCCATTTTGAGTCAGCACCCCTGACTGTGGGAGTCCTTCATATGGAACAGCTGCAGTTCAAGGTCATTCATTCCTCAGCATAACCTGTCATCCTTGGTCTTCCTTGGCTTTGTATACATAATCTGCAGTTTGACTGGGCTGAAGGACAACTGGCCTGCTGGGGGGGGGGGGGCTCCTGTTTCCACTCCTGCCTTGCTAAAGTCACTCCTATGCTCCGCATCCAGTCCGCAGCCAGTCTTCATACTTCTTCAAGCCTTCCCTCAGTATACACGAACTTCGCAGATGTGTTTGAGAAGAAAGCAGCCGATGTGCTGCCACCCCACCGTCCTTATGACTGTAAAATTGACCTCTTTTCCGGAGCCCCACTTCCTAAAGGGAGGACTTATCCACTTTCCAAAGCTGAAACCAAGTCCATGGAGAAGTACATCCAAGAGAATTTTGCTAAATGATTCATTTGCCCTTCCTCCTCACCTGCTGGGGCAGGCTTCTTTTTCGTCAGTAAGAAGGATGGTGGGCTCAGACCCTGTATCGACTACAGGGCCTTGAACAACATAACTATCAAGAATTGCTATCCCATTCCTTTAATAACTGAACTGCATGACTCACTCCAGGATGCTCGCTTCTTCACCAAGCTGTACCTACATGGGGCATACAATCTGATTTTAATCTTCCCAGGCCACAAATGGAGGACCGCCTTCAACACAAGATCAGGGCATTACAAATACCTTGTAATGCCCTTTGGGCTGTGTAACACCCCTGCAGCCTTCCAGGCATTTGTCAACGATGTCTTCCATGACCTCCTCAATCGCACTGTCATCAACTACCTGGATGACAACCTTGTTAATCAAAGATAATAAGTGTTCTGAGCAATTTGGAACCGAGATGCTAACCCAGAATTTTGCTTTACAGTCCAGATCAGGCTCTTTATATGAATATAAGTCAGAATAACAAGAAGAAAAAGATGATAAGTTCTCTTTTGAGCCTTTATGAATGTTACCATTTAATACAATAACTTCAATGCCCTAAGAGCTAAGGGAGTTTTTAGTTACTCTGGCCAAGAGTTTACCCATTTTGTTCCCATATCTGTAATATTTAGCCTGCATTTTTGACTAAATGTTATGCAGTGGAGAAGTAAGGTGTCTCATTCTTATTTAGCATTGATATATTTGGCCCAGTTTTCATTCGAAGTATTTAAAAGAGAAGCATTGTATG
Organism: Bombina bombina; assembly: GCF_027579735.1. Lineage (NCBI taxonomy): Eukaryota > Metazoa > Chordata > Amphibia > Anura > Bombinatoridae > Bombina > Bombina bombina. The sequence continues at coordinate 862,748,361 of NC_069501.1, read as the reverse complement.
TATTGACTAAATGATTTATAGTTTATTTGTCTCTCTTCATTTTCTTTGTCTTTTCTTCATATTAATCATAAAGGAAGTAATGTCACCGATCAAGACTGCCTTGGCAGTCTGCCAAAACAACTCAGGGTTATCTATATGTGTTTGGTTAAAGAGACAGTAATCCTCCCATTTTTTATTAAGATAGTTTCTAAATTTGACATCTTTAAACCAATAAGTTGGGAAGTGAAAGCGACGAAAAAAAGAGTTAAAAGAGAAGAGAGAGATTTCCAGTATAATAGGTGCGTGGTCCGAGAGATACAAGGAAGAAATTGATGTGTTAACTCCCATGTTTATTAAACTGTTACGGATAAGAAATATATTGATCCTGGAGAGATAGAACTGAATTTTTAGACACACATGTGTAATTTTTAGTATCAGGGTTCTGTTCCCTCCAAACATCTCTGATCCCAAGATTACAGAAAGTTTTCTAAATTGTTTATTCTCCTGTTTATCTCTATTAGTCTTAGTGCAATTTTTACCCGAATTACCCTATCTAAAGGGTACTGTGGGATCATATTGAAATCCCCTCCTAAAACAAGATGACCCTCTACCATTTTTAAAATCCTAGTTTGGAGGCGATTCCAAAATAAAGGGTTAAAATCATTAGGTGCATATTAATTACATAAAGTGAATACGTTCTTATTTTTAATATAATATATCTCCCTTCAAGGTCATTATAGGAGTGAGTAATCTCATATTTAAAATGTTTTCCAAGCAAAATAGCCACTCCCCTCCTCCTAGCAGATGAAGGAGAAATTATCACCTCTCCTACCCATTAAGTCTTAAGTTTCATTCCTTCCTATAATGATAAATGAGTTTCCTGAAGGAAGGCTATACCAGCATGTAGTTTCTTTAAATGTCGAAGAATAGCCTTCCTTTTAATGGGGGAGGTGATAACCCCCCTCAATTGTTCCGAGACGATATAATACATTTCTTAACTTTATCCATTTATTCATTTATTAAGTCCATGGAATATGCGGGAGAGAGAGCGAGGAGAAAAACAAACAAAAAAAAAACAACAAAAAAAACAAACAAGACAGAAAAAGAAAATAAAAAAACAGTTGGACCCCATTGGTACAAGACAGAGAACAGTTAACAGAGTTCCCTTTAAGGCTTAAAAAATTGTTCAGCTTCTGTTGCATTATCAAAAACATATATTGTGTTACCATCAGAGACTTTCAGCTTAGCAGGGTAAATAACTGTAGCCCTAATACCTTCTTTAAACATTTTGCTGCAAATAGGAGTAAGCTCTTTTGTTTTACTGAGAGTTTCATACGAAAAATCTTGAAATATTTTAATCTGAGCATTTTCTAATTGAACAATTTGTTTTTTTGCGAAAATGTTGAAGTAGTAGTATTTTTTCCTGAAAATTTTAAATTTTAGCAACAACTGGTCTGGGTCTGTTACTACCATCGTTATTAGAAAATATTTTACCCACTCTGTATGCTCTTTCCACAATAATCGGAATGGAAAATGAGGGAATTTCAAATAGAGAGGGGAGTGTTACAGAGACAAATTATATTAGATCTTCATATTCCTTTAATTCAGGAATCCCAATTAACCTAATATTGTTCCTTCTACTACGATTTTCAAGGTCTTCTAGCTTTGTTTGTAATTTTAAGGTCATACCTTGATTCTCTACCAAGTGGGTTTTATATAAAGCATTAGTATCTTCAAGATCAGACACTCGTTCTAATTCTGATACTCGAGTAGAGTATTCTCTAACTTCCTGTCTCAAAGAAGATCTCTGTTTTAAATTCTGTTTTTAGTAATTCAAAGTAAGGCGATAAAGATTCAATAATATCTTTTACTGAAAGTTGTCTAACTAAAGGGTCATTCAATATAGATGAGGTGGTATCAGAATGTACTTCAGCTAGAGTCTCTAAGGATTGTTTATTTTTCTTATCTCTCTGTTTGGAAGACAAGATTGGAGATTTTACCTTAGACAGCAAAGTGGGAGAAATACATTTCTCCATAAAAATACTTTAAGTGATTATATCTGATCAATATATCAATAAGACACTCCCTTTCTACCATATACAAAATGTTACTTCAACCCCCTCCAGGTAATCTACCCTACTCTATCGAGATGTGGGAAAGGGCATTGGGGAAAATAATTCTCCCACAGACGGCAATCAACATATTTTCAAACACGAAAAGATCCTCTACCTCAGCTTCCATATTAGAGACCAACTATAAAATCCTACACTGCTGGTACTTAACCCCCCGTAGGCTTCATCGTCTGTTCTCCTCCACCAGTGACAGATGCAAGAGATGCGGACATGTAGGCAGCGGAATGGGCCACATGTGGTGGTGGTGCTCCCGGCTGAACCACTACTGGTACAAGGTCATACATGAAGTTGAAACAATTTTCCAGGTCTCGATCCCCCCAGACCCCCTGATTTGGCTTTTAAATAAGTCTACTAAATTGCCCTGCAGATCCCTACTCCCTCTATTTCGCATTTTCACAAACAGTGCAAAATTGTTAATAGCTAGAATATGGAAGTCTAAAGATATCCCCACACTGAATAACTGGCGTGACCAAGTCTCCGAGCTATTAGAGCTTGAGGAATACTCCGCCTATAAGAGAGGTACTACTGACAATTTTATTGCCCTACAACTTATTTGGGATGATTATAAAAGAAATGTAAATAATTCTCCCGGAGGATAGTCTTGTCCTTTGGTACCTTGATAGACGCTAAATAGATAGGACAGCGACACTGTACAACACTCTACCCCACATTAGGCTGGATACTCCGAGACTGGACACCCTTTTAATTTTATTGGTTCTTATTTTTATTTTATTTTTTTATTTATTTTTTTTCATTTTATTTTCTTTTGTTGGGAATACTTTAATACAATTTGTTTAATCATCTCTTTATTATGTACTTGTTATCTTGTTAAGTCATAGCCCTTTTTGTTTACACAAAATGGAAAGAATGGACTTTAGGGGATGCAGGACCGTACAGAACTTGTGACTTACTCAATGTATGGATATGTTTTGACTTTTTGTGCTGTACTCCATTCTCTTATTAATAAAAAGAATTCAACTAAAAATACTTTAAGTGATAAAGGGGAAAATAGGAGCAAAAATAATAAAGCATTGAGTAAGGAAGTCAGTGACATCAAAAGGGACAATGATTAATTTAGTGTATGATATAAAGCAGAACAGGGATATAAATCTGACTACTATAAGTGCTAGTTTTAGCAATCAATACACAATATAAATAAGTCCCAAACTTCACAGTGTTATAAACAAATCACAAGAAATTACTCAAGCAGGCCAAAAAGAAAGAAAAAAAGAAAGAGACCAGACTTTTCCACATGCATAATCTTGTGCACAGTAAACCAGTATAGTAAAGTCACTGTGGATAAATTGGTGTCTTCACTGGGGTTAAAGCCAAAATGGAAAGACAGGTATAGGAACTTATATAGTCCTGCAAAGGTTTTCTATTCTTGTATATGATAAGCAGCAGCCCAGACTAGATTACAGACTTATATAGGGATCACAAGTAGAATGACATTTTCAAATTGAAAGCTCGAGTTTTTCCATATGTATGATCTTGTAGAAAATAAACCGAATGCTAAGGTCACTGCACATAAATTGGTGTCTTCACTGGGATTAAGCCAAGCAGATGTAAACGCTTAGATTAACCTGTAGAGGGTTTCCATGCTTATACAGAGTAAACAGCAGCAACAAAAGCATCCCTCAGTCCCAGACTAGGTTAGAAAGTTTATATAAGAACATAGACAAAAACAGAATTTATGCTTACCTGATAAATTACTTTCTCTTACGGTGTATCCAGTCCACAGATTCATCCTTACTTGTGGGATATTCTCATTCCCTACAGGGAATGGCAAAGAGAGCACACAGCAGAGCTGTCCATATAGCTCCCCCTCAGGCTCCGCCCCCCCAGTCATTCGACCGACGGTTAGAAGAAAAAGGAGAAACCATAGGGTGCAGTGGTGACTGTAGTTTTAAACGAAATTTTTTTTATCCTGACTTAAACGCCAGGGCGGGCCGTGGACTGGATACACCGTAAGAGAAAGTAATTTATCAGGTAAGCATAAATTCTGTTTTCTCTTACAAGGTGTATCCAGTCCACGGATTCATCCTTACTTGTGGGATACCAATACCAAAGCTTTAGGACACGGATGAAGGGAGGACACAAGTCAGGTAACCTAAACGGAAGGCACCACTGCTTGCAAAACCTTTCTCCCAAAAATAGCCTCCGAAGAAACAAAAGTATCGAATTTGTAAAATTTGGCAAAAGTATGCAGTGAAGACCACGTCGCTGCCTTACAAATCTGTTCAACAGAAGCCTCATTCTTGAAAGCCCATGTGGAAGCCACAGCTCTGGTGGAATGAGCTGTAATTCGTTCAGGAGGCTGCTGTCCAGCAGTCTCATAAGCCAATCGGATGATGCTTTTCAGCCAGAAGGAAAGAGAGGTAGCAGTCGCTTTCTGACCTCTCCTCTTACCAGAATAGACAACAAACAAGGATGATGTTTGTCTAAAATCTTCAGTTGCTTTTAAATAGAATTTTAAAGCACGAACCACATCAAGATTGTGTAATAGTCGTTCCTTCTTAGACACTGGATTAGGACACAGAGAAGGAACAATAATTTCCTGGTTAATATTCTTTTTCGAAACAACTTTTGGAAGAAAACCAGGTTTGGTACGCAAAACAACCTTATCTGCATGGAACACCAGATAGGGTGAATTACACTGCAAAGCAGACAATTCTGAAACTCTTCGAGCAGAAGAAATAGCTACCAAAAATAAGACCTTCCAAGATAATAACTTAATATCTATGGAATGTGAAGGTTTAAACGGAACCCCTTGAAGAACTGAAAGAACTAAATTAAGACTCCATGGAGGAGCCACAGGTTTATAGACAGGCTTAATTCTGACTAAAGCCTGTGCAAACGCTTGAACGTCAGGTACTTCTGCCAGACGCTTGTGTAACAGGATAGACAAAGCAGATATCTGTCCCTTTAAGGAACTAGCTGACAAACCTTTCTCCAATCCTTCTTGGAGAAAAGACAATATCCTGGGAATCCTAATCTTACTCCACGAGTAACCCTTGGATTCACACCAACAAAGATATTTCCGCCATATCTTATGGCAAATCTTCCTGGTGACAGGCTTTCTAACCTGGATCAGAGTATCTATAACAGATTCAGAGAACCCACGCTTAGATAGAATTAAGCGTTCAATCTCCAAGCAGTCAGTTGCAGAGAAACTAGGTTTGGATGCTTGAATGGACCCTGAATTAGAAGATCCTGCCTCAATGGCAGTGTCCAAGGTGGAACAGATGACATGTCTACTAGGTCTGCATACCAAGTCCTGCGTGGCCACGCAGGCACTATCAGAATTACCGAAGCCTTCGCCTGTTTGATTCTGGCTACCAGCCGAGGGAGAAGGGGAAACGGTGGAAAGACATAAGCCAGATTGAAGGACCAAGGCGCTACTAGAGCATCTATCAGTGCCGCCTTGGGGTCCCTGGACCTGGATCCGTAAAGAGGAAGTTTGGTGTTCTGACGGGACGCCATCAGATCCAGTGATATCCGAAATAATTTCTTTCAACTAGGGTCCGAAAAGGGTCTTTCCCTTGAAAGGAATATTTAGCAATTTTGTTTTGGACGACACGTCAGCCGACCATGATTTGAGCCAAAGCGCTCTCCGCGCCATAATGGCAAAACCAGAATTTTTCGCCGCTAACTTAGCTAATTGAAAAGCGGCATCTGTGATAAAAGAATTAGCCAGCTTTAGAGCATGAATTCTATCCATGACTTCGTCATATGAAGTCTCTCTCTGGAGCGACTCCTCCAGCGCCTCAAACCAAAAAGCCGCTGCAGTAGTTACAGGAATAATGCAGGCAATCGGTTGAAGAAGGAAACCCTGTTGAACAAAAATTTTCTTTAGTAGACCTAATTTTTTATCCATAGGATCTTTGAAAGCACAACTGTCTTCTATTGGTATGGTTGTGCGCTTGGCTAGTGTTGAAACTGCTCCCTCTACCTTAGGGACCGTCTGCCATGCATCCCGCCTGGGGTCATTTATGGGGAACATTTTCTTAAAGATGGGGGGGGGGACAAAAGGTACACCTGGTCTCTCCCACTCCCTAGTCACAATATCCGCCACCCTCTTCGGGATCGGAAACGCATCAGGGACTTCTACGAACTTGTCCATTTTACCCAATTTTTCTGGGACCACCATGGGGTCGCAATCATCCAGCGTAGCTAAAACCTCCTTAAGCAGTACGTGGAGGTGTTCCAGCTTAAATTTTAACGCTAAGGAATTTGATTCTGCCCGCTGAGAAACCTTTCCTGTGTCAGAAATTTCTCACTCGGACAGCCCATCCCTCACTGCCACTTCAGAGTGTTGTGAGGGTACAACGGATAAATCATTCAAAGCTTCTGATTGCTCATCCTCTGTTCTTAAAACTGAGCTATCACGCTTTTTAGGAAAAACTGGCAGTTTGGATAGAAAAGCCGTGAAGGAATTATCCATGACTACTGCTAATTGTTGTAATGTAATAGGGGCCAATGAGCTAGAGGTACTAGGCATCGCTTGCGCGGGCGTAACTGGTGTCGACACATGGGGAGAGGAAGGTGGACTATCCTCATTACCTTCCGTTAAAGAATCATCTTGTGGAACATTTTTAAGTGTCACTGCATGGTCTTTAAAATGCTTAGATACCTTAGCACACTTTAAACACAAATGTAAAGGGGGTTCCGCAATGGCTATTAAACACATAGAACAACGTCTATCTGAAGGCTCTGACATGTTAAACAGACTTAGACAGCACTTAAATACAGAACAATACAATTTTAGAAAAAACAGTACTGTGCCTTTAAATAATAAAAAGCGCACACTTTTTTACTAAATCTCAAAAAATAACCCAATCTTTATGAAATTTTCACCATATGATCCTAATGCTTTGAAATGATTGCACAGTGAATTTCAAGTCAATTAACCCCTTAATGGCCAAACCGGAGCAAAGTAAAGCTGGCAACCGGTTAGCAAACTACAGCACCATGCCACAGCAATCTGCTGTGGCCCTACCTTCCTTGGGGATTAGTTTTGTTCGAAAATAAGCCTCTATGAAGTCCTCAAGTAATCTTTAGACCCTCCACGTGAAGCTGCATGAAGCTGTTTGCAATAACAACTGCGCAACTGAGGCGCGAAATTTAGGCCCCCTCCCTCTCCACTCTGGAGTTGTGGGGCCTTCACAAGCCTAAATAGGTGTCTAAATATATGCCATGTGGAATAAACCCCATAAAAACGTTCCAAATGTGATAAAACCTTGTAAAAAGATCAGATTTTGTTATAAAATAAACGCTTGCCCCTTAATAGTGTCCACCAGTGTTTTGAGCTCTTTTAAATAAGCCTTCTTTCTATACTAAGTCTCAGAATATGGCTTACCTTCCCCACATGGGGATTCTTGTCAGTCTTCTAGCATTACTAAGTCTTGACTAGAAAAAAATGACTGAGCATACCTTATAGCAGTTAAGCCTGCAAACTGTTCCCCCCAACTGAAGTTTTCTTGTACTCCCCAGTCCTGTGTGGGAACAGCAATGGATTTTAGTTACAACATGCTAAAATCGTTTTCCTCTCAGCAGAAATCTTCATCACTTTCTGCCACAACGTAAATAGTTCAAACCGGAACTATTTAAAAATAACAAACTCTTGATGGAAGAAATAAAAACTACAAATCTAACACCACATTCACTTTACCCTCCCGTGGAGATGCTACTTGTTAGAGCGGCAAAGAGAATGACTGGGGGGAGTTAGGTCTGGTGCAGAGAGGTAAATTTAGGTGTCATCGGCATACAAATAATATTGAAACCCGTGGGACAGAGTCTTGCGGTACCCCAACAGAAAGTGGTAACAGGGCAGGGGATGCCTTAGAGAAGGCTACACTAAAGGTACGGTTAGAAAGTTAGAAAGAGAACCACGAGAGAGCTGTGTCGCAAATGACGAAGGATTGGAGGGTTTGGAGGATTGGAGGGCGGTCAACAGTATCAGAATCTGCAGACAGATTAAGGAGGATAAGCAGAGAGAAGTGGCTTTTCAATTTTGCTGTAAGTAGGTTGTTGGTAACCTTGACGATTGCTGTCTCTGTGGAGTGATGGGGCAAAATCCAGATTGGAGTGGGTCAAGGAGGGAGTTTAATGTAAGGAAATGGGATAGACATGCATATACTAGCTTTACAAGAAGCTTTGAGGCGAGAGGGAGTATGGAAATAGGTGTGACCAGTGCATGTTTTAGAGATGAGGGAAATATACTGGTGCTGAGGTTGAAAATGTGTGCAAGTATAGGAGTAAGGGTAGAAGAGAGGGAGAGGAGTAGCTGTGAGGGGATGGGAAGTGAGGTGAGAGGACAATATAAGGACAGAAACATATTCCTCAGTAACAGGGGCAAAAGAGCTAAATTTATGGCTATGTGGGTTTTGGACGATAGCAAGCATTTAGGAGAGGGTGGGAGATTGGTAGTATGTTGTGAGCTGATTTCTGATGGAGTTGATTTAGCTATTGAAGTGGCTGGCAAAATCTTGAGCTCTGAGAGAAGTTGTGATAGGAGGTGGGGTGGGCCAACTATACAAACAATTGATACCATAGTATAGCATGGTTTTTAAAAAGACTCTATTGCATTACTATGCATATTTTAGAGGTGAGGACGCAGTTAGATATGATTATGGTATTAAATATTCTGAGAAAGAGGTACTGTTTAACAAAAAAGCAATACCAAATAAGCCATGATTCCAAGTATCAGGTTCTACAATACATTTTTAAAAGCAAAACAGCTATACTGATGATCAGGTAATCCTACAGTTTCACGTACAGATTCATTTTCTTGTTTGCCTACTTACTCTTACAGTGCAGGTGGATTGGTCTGTGCATGTGACAGTAAGAAAGAAGTGTGTTGGTTTTATAAATTACACTGAGTATCTATAAATTAATGGGCACCACCATGTTTTAACTTAAGTTTACTCTTATCGATCATCCCTATTGAGGACAATTAGGGACAGATATAAAACAGGCAATAAAAGAGCATGTCCAAACAAAGCTGTGTGGAACGTATGATTATTCAAAAGGGTTTCCACACAGCCTTGCATGCACAGACTTTAAAAACTTATATTTTCAATATTTAGACTTCTAATATAATTGTAAAAAATACATCTATATATTAATCTTTTTTTTTTTTATGTGTTTACTGTTTAACATCCCTTTAAAGTGATTGGGCAAGTATTTTTTATTCTATCTCACCAGCACAAAATCTTTCCATAACCATTCAGCACTACTATTTGTTTATATAGCTTATTCATACTTCCAAGTAAAGGACAATATTCTAATGCTAAGATTTTTTTTCTACCTCCAAGTGGTAAACTATATAAAAGCAACACATTTAGCCCAGACTACATTTACAAATTCTTCCAGTGATTGTGGTGCTACTGAGAATCTCTCCAACTGACAATGAAAAATTGTATTTACCTAAATGCATTACCAACTAGAGACCAATTTAAGACCTTAAAATCTAAATTTAAGATTCTGTTTAAGAGACAACATTAATTGTTGCTTGTATGTCTAAGTAGTAAATAAATATGGTAGGTTTGTAAACACATTACCAACATAATTTTTCTTAAAGTTGCAGTCCTAAATAAATGAAGCTCTTGTAGAAATGAAGCTCTTGTAATTTATCTTACCCGTCCATTACTGATCACGGCCACTTGTCCAGGTTGCAGTTTAAGAACTTCATGACAATACAACTGTTGTGTAAGAAGAATGTCTATTCCAATGGTGTTGTACTTCTTCTCAAACGCATCTACATCCATTCCCTAAGGGCAACATAGATTTTAAACAAACTCTAGTTATAATATATATACTGTATATATTTATTATAAACAGAAAGTCATTAAACAGGTTCTTAGTTACAAATACAGCTTAAATAACACCCTTATTAGTAAAGACTAATGCATACCTGATAGCTTTATTTCATGGTGGTAAGAATCCATTATCCATTTCTCCTGGGAATTACTCTCCCTGCCACTAGGAGGAGGCAAAGATTCCCAAACTCCACAAGCTCTATATAACTACTCTTACGTCTAAGGTAGTTAGTTCGAGTTATAGCCAAGCAAAAAAGGTAGGAAAAGAAAAACAAAACAAAACACAAAAATATTGGAGCCAGTAAAAAAAAAAAGACGTGCCACAAAAGAAAGAAAACAATCCAATCCCCAAAAAATATCAGGGTAGGGTCCCATGGATTCTTACCACCATGAAAGAAATGAATATATCAAGTAAGCATAAATGTTTTCTTTCATAAAGGTGGTAAGAGTCCACTGTACATTATTATTATCTGAAGACAGAACCTTAGGCAATACATCAAATTTGGTTCATAAAAGAATAGTCTAGCCAAAATTAAACTTTCATGGTTTAAACTTAAGCTTATGTAAAATAATAGATAAAGCAGAAATCTGACCCTTCAGAGTACTGACTGATAACCCTTTCTCCAAACCTTCCTGGAGAAAATACAAAATTCTAGGAATCCTAAACCTATTCCAAGAGTAGCCCTTAGATTCACACCAATAAAAATTATTTACGCCATAGGGATCATAGTCTGAATGACCGACTCAGAAAAACCACGCTTACACAGAACTAAGCGTTCAATCTCCAAGCAGTCAGCTTCAGAGAAACGAGATTTGGATGGAGACAGAGATGACATCATCACTAGATCTGCATACCAGATCCTGTGAGGCCATGCAGGAGCTATAAGAATTACCGATGCTCTCTCCTGTTTGATACGAGCAATGACTCGTGGAAAGAGAGCAAACTGAGGAAACAGATAAGCTAGATTGAACACCTAAGGAACCGCCAGAGCATCTATCAGAGCTGCCTGCAGATCTCTTAACCTTGAACAATACCTTGAAAGCTTGGCGTTCTGTCGAGATGCCTTCAGATCCAACTCCGATACCCCATATTTGAGGGTTAACCTGGAGAACACCTTCGGATGGAGAGCCCACTCTCCAGGATGAAATGTCTGTCTGCTCAGGAAATCCGCTTCCCAGTTGTCTACTCCTGGAAGGTGGATGGCAGATAGACAACAGTTGTGAGCTTCCGCCCACAGAATAATCCGAGTCACCTCCTCCATCGGTAAGGAACTCCTAGTTCCTCCCTGGTGATTGATGTAAGCCACCGAGGTGATGTTGTAAGACTGGAATCTGTTAAACCGGGCTAAAGACAACTGAGGCAAAACATCAGAGAGCATTAAAAATTGCTCTCAACTCCAAGATGTTTATAAGGAGAGCAGATTCTTCCCGAGTCCATAGTCCCTGGGCCTTTAATAAGTCCCTATCAGGCTGGCATCCGTAGTTACAATCACCCAAGAAGGTCTCCAGAAGCATGTACGCTGGGACAGATGCTCCTGAGAAAACCACCACGGGAGAGAGTCTCTTGTTGACTGGTCTAGATCTATCCTCTGAGACCGATTTGAATGGTCTCCATTCCATTGCCCGAGAATGCATAACTGCAGAGCTCTCAAATGGAAACTAGCAAAGGGAATGATGTCCATGGAAGCAACCATCAAACCAATTACCTCCATACATTGAGCTACTGATGGCTGAACAGTAGACTGAAGAGAGAGGCAAGATGAGTAAATTTTGGATTTTCTGACCTCTGTCAGAAAAGTTTTCATAGATAGGGAATCTATTATAGTCCCTAGAAACATCACCCATGTAGATGGAACAAGGGAACGCTTTTCTAGATTCACTTTCCAACCGTGGAAATGTAGAAAAGACAACAATATCTCTGTATGCAAGCTTGCTTGTTGAACAGATGGCGCCTAAACCAAGATGTCGTCCAGGTAGGGCGCCACTGCAATTCCCTGATTCCTGATAACTGCCAAGAGAGCCCCCAGAACCTATGAAAAAATCTGGGAGCTGTGGCAAGACCAAACAGAAGAGCCACAAACTGAAGGTATCTAGAAAAGCAAATCTGTGATGATCCCTGTGTATGGGAACATGAAGATATGCATCCTTCAGGTCTATGGTAGTCATGAACTGACCCTCTTGAACCAAAGGAAGAATAGACTGAATGGTCTCCATTTTGAAGGACGGCACCCTGAGAAACTTGTTGACACTTTAGGTCTAAAATGGGTCAAAAAGTTCCCTCTTTTTTGGGAATCACAAACAGATTTGAATAAAAACCTAGACCCTGTTCCTTTACTGGAACAATCACTCGCAGAGACGAAAGATTCTGAACGCAGTTCAAGAATGCCTCTATTTTTACCTGATTTGCAGATAATCTTGACAGGTGAAATCTGCCACTGGGAGGGAAGGATTTGAATGCGATCTTGTAACCCTGAAAAACTATGCCCACAGCCCAAGGATCTGGGACATCTCGTAACCACGCCTGATATAACAGGGAAAGTCTTCCCCCCACCTGATCCGATCCCGGACCGGGGGCCGACCCTTCATGCTGACTTAGACTCAGCTGAGGGTTTCTTTGATTGCTTCCCCTTGTTCCAAGACTGACTAGGTCTACAAGAAGACTTGGAATGCTCCTGCTTGGAAGCGGAAGACCATTGATCCTTTAAGCTATGAAAGGACCGAAAATTACTCTGATGTCGGAGTCGTCCAAAGTAGCCAAAACCTCCTTTAACGATACATGAAGGTGTTCAAGCTTAAACCTGAAGCTAACCTTTTCAACCTCAGACAAAGGATTTACACTATCAGAATCTGAAATTTCACCCTCAGAAACATCCTCCTCAGGGTTATGAGAGACGTTAACCTGCATAGCAGCAGCTGAAACAGACACCTTATTATCCGATAAATGTTTAGTTTTCCTCTTGCATTTTCCCAATACAGGAAAAGCAGATAATGCCGCAGATATCGCCAAAGATATCTGTGCAGCAAAACCTGCAGGCAAATATACTCCTCCAGAAGGATGAGATGAACCACAGGGCACTGCATGTGACGCCAGAGAGGCTTGGGATGTTTGAGGAGAAATCTGCAACATTACCTGAACAGCATTACTGAGCGACTTTAATGGGCTCAGAGGACAACAATTTATCTTTACATTGCAAAGTTTTAGCAGCACAGAATTGCATAGGCAAAACAATTTGAGTTTCCAGGCATATTAAACATTTATCACAAGAAACTTGTTCCATGTCCATAATAGCTGCAATAAAAATTCTCCAAATTTATAATAAAATAGAACTTTTACAGAGAGACTACTGTCACTTTAAGTAGTCTTGCACACAGAGCAATAATATGCTTAAATGCAAACAGCAAAATAATAAGCCTAGGGACCTCTACACCTCAGTACATGCTGAGGTGCCCTACCTAACCCCTCTGAATCATGTGAAAGCCTAGAAAAACTGAAAACCCGCAGATTGAGAGTCTCCTTCCAGAGCGGCTGAAACACCCACCGCTGCTCTGCTCACAAACTGAAAGTGCAGCCGGTCACATGATCAGCTGAAGAGAAATTGCACCAAAATCAAAAACGCGCATTTCTCAGCATGACAGCTGAATTTTCTTCATTACAAGAAATGTAAAAACACTCCTATAAAACACCAAAAAAACTGGTAAGTTCAACCAAAAAAAAAGCCTTAATAAAAAATATATGTGATTAAGGAACCCCACATATACTGAAATAAACCCTTAAAGCAACAGCCTCAGTCTCGGTCAAAAAATAAGTGCCTGCATCCTTCCATTAGAAAATCCTTAAAAACAGAATTTATGCTTACCTGATAAATTACTTTCTCCAACTGTGTGTCCGGTCCACGGCGTCATCCTTACTTGTGGGAATATCTCTTCCCCAACAGGAAATGGCAAAGAGTCCCAGCAAAGCTGGCCATATAGTCCCTCCTAGGCTCCGCCCACCCCAGTCATTCGACCGACGGACAGGAGGAAAAATAATGGAGAAACCATATGGTACCGTGGAGACTGTAGTTAGAGAAAATAATTCATCAGACCTGATTAAAAAACCAGGGCGGGCCGTGGACCGGACACACCGTTGGAGAAAGTAATTTATCAGGTAAGCATAAATTCTGTTTTCTCCAACATTGGTGTGTCCGGTCCACGGCGTCATCCTTACTTGTGGGAACCAATACCAAAGCTTTAGGACACGGATGAAGGGAGGGAGCAAATCAGGTTACCTAAATGGAAGGCACCACGGCTTGCAAAACCTTTCTCCCAAAAATAGCCTCCGAAGAAGCAAAAGTATCAAATTTGTAAAATTTGGCAAAAGTGTGCAGTGAAGACCAAGTCGCTGCCTTACATATCTGGTCAACAGAAGCCTCGTTCTTGAAGGCCCATGTGGAAGCCACAGCCCTAGTGGAGTGAGCTGTGATTCTTTCAAGAGGCTGCCGTCCGGCAGTCTCATAAGCCAATCGGATGATGCTTTTAAGCCAAAAGGAAAGAGAGGTAGAAGATGCTTTTTGACCTCTCCTTTTACCAGAATAGACAACAAACAAAGAAGATGTTTGTCTGAAATCTTTTGTAGCCTCTAAATAGAATTTTAGAGCACGGACTACGTCCAAATTGTGTAACAAACGTTCCTTCTTTGAAACTGGATTCGGACATAAAGAAGGTACAACTATCTCCTGGTTAATATTCTTGTTAGAAACAACCTTTGGAAGAAAACCAGGCTAAGTACGCAAAACCACCTTATCTGCATGGAACACCAGATAGGGCGGAGAACACTGCAGAGCAGATAACTCTGAAACTCTTCTAGCAGAAGAAATAGCAACCAAAAACAAAACTTTCCAAGATAGTAACTTAATATCTATGGAATGTAAAAGGTTCAAACGGAACCCCTTGAAGAACTGAAAGAACTAGATTTAGACTCCAGGGAGGAGTCAAAGGTCTGTAAACAGGCTTGATCCTAACCAGAGCGTGAACAAATGCTTGAACATCTGGCACAGCTGCCAGTCTTTTGTGTAGTAAGACAGATAAAGCAGAGATCTGTCCCTTTAGAGAACTTGCAGATAATCCTTTCTCCAAACCTTCTTGTAGAAAGGAGAGAATCTTAGGAATTTTTATCTTATTCCATGGGAATCCTTTGGATTCACACCAACAGATATATCTTTTCCATATTTAATGGTAAATCTTTCTAGTTACCGGTTTTCTGGCTTGAACCAGAGTATCTATCACAGAATCTGAAAACCCACGCTTTGATAGAATCAAGCGTTCAATCTCCAAGCCGTCAGCTGGAGGGAGACCAGATTTGGATGTTCGAATGGACCCTGAACAAGAAGGTCCTGTCTCAAAGGTAGCTTTGATGGTGGAACCGATGACATATTCACCAGGTCTGCATACCAAGTCCTGCGTGGCCACGCAGGAGCTATCAAGATCACCGAGGCCCTCTCCTGTTTGATCCTGGCTACCAGCCTGGGAATGAGAGGAAACGGTGGAAATACATAAGCTAGGTTGAAGGTCCAAGGTGCTACTAGTGCATCTACTAGAGTCGCCTTGGGATCCCTGGATCTGGACCCGTAGCAAGGAACCTTGAAGTTCTGACGAGACGCCATCAGATCCATGTCTGGAATGCCCCATAATTGAGTTAGTTGGGCAAAGATGGAATGTCTGACGACTCAGATAATCCGCTTCCCAGTTTTCCACACCTGGGATGTGGATCGCAGATAGGTGGCAGGAGTGATCCTCCGCTCATTGAATTATTTTGGTCACTTCTTTCATCGCCAGGGAACTCCTTGTTCCCCCCTGATGATTGATATACGCAACGGTCGTCATGTTGTCTGATTGGAATCTTATGAATCTGGCCTTTGCAAGCTGAGGCCAAGCCCTGAGAGCATTGAAGATCGCTCTTAGTTCCAGAATGTTTATCGGGAGAAGAGACTCTTCCCGAGACCATAGTCCCTGAGCTTTCAGGGATTCCCAGACCGCGCCCCAGCCCACTAGACTGGCGTCGGTCGTGACAATGACCCACTCTGGTCTGCGGAAGCTCATTCCCTGGGATAGATGGTCCAGGGTCAGCCACCAACGGAGTGAATCTCTGGTCTTCTGATCTACTTGAATCATTGGAGACAAGTCTGTATAGTCCCCATTCCACTGTTTGAGCATGCACAGTTGTAATGGTCTTAGATGAATTTGTGCAAAAGGAACTATGTCCATTGCTGCAACCATCAACCCTACTACTTCCATGCACTGCGCTATGGAAGAACGTGGAACAGAATGAAGAACTTGACAAGTGCTTAGAAGTTTTGACTTTCTGACCTCTGTCAGAAAAATCCTCATTTCTAAGGAATCTATTATTGTTCCCAAGAAGGGAACTCTTGTTGACGGAGACAGAGAACTTTTTTCTATGTTCACCTTCCATCCGTGTGATCTGAGAAAGGCCAGAACGATGTCTGTATGAGCCTTTGCTTTTGACAGGGACGACGCTTGTATTAGAATGTCGTCCAAGTAAGGTACTACTGCAATGCCCCTCAGTCTTAGAACCGCTAGAAGGGACCCTAGTACCTTTGTGAAAATCCTTGGAGCAGTGGCTAACGCGAATGGGAGGGCCACAAACTGGTAATGTTTGTCCAGAAAGGCGAACCTTAGGAACTGATGATGTTCTTTGTGGATAGGAATATGTAGGTACGCATCCTTTAGATCCACGGTAGTCATAAATTGACCTTCCTGGATAGTGGGTAGAATCGTTCGAATGGTTTCCATCTTGAACGATGGTACCCTGAGAAATTTGTTTAGGATCTTTAAATCCAAAATTGGCCTGAAAGTTCCCTCTTTTTTGGGAACTACGAACAGATTTGAATAAAATCCCATTCCTTGTTCCTTTATTGGAACTGGGTGTATCACTCCCATCTTTAACAGGTCTTTTACACAATGTAAGAACGCCTGTCTCTTTATTTGGTTTAAGGATAAGTGAGACATGTGGAACCTTCCCCTTGGGGGTAGTTCCCTGAATTCCAGAAGATAACCCTGAGAAACTATTTCTAGTGCCCAGGGATCCTGAACATCTCTTGCCCAAGCCTGAGCAAAGAGAGAGAGTCTGCCCCCTACTAGATCCGGTCCCGGATCAGGGGCTACTCCTTCATGCTGTTTTGTTAGCAGCAGCAGGCTTCTTGGCCTGCTTACCCTTGTTCCAGCCTTGCATCGGTTTCCAGGCTGGTTTGGGTTGTGAGGCATTACCCTCTTGCTTAGAGGATGCAGAATTAGAGGCCGGTCCGTTCCTGAAGTTGCGAAAGGAACGAAAATTAGACTTATTCTTGGCCTTGAAAGGCCTATCTTGTGGAAGGGCGTGGCCCTTTCCCCCAGTGATGTCTGAGATAATCTCTTTCAATTCTGGTCCAAATAGAGTTTTACCTTTGAAAGGGATGTTAAGCAATTTTGTCTTGGATGACACATCCGCTGACCAAGACTTTAGCCAAAGCGCTCTGCGCGCCACGATTGCAAACCCTGAATTTTTTGCCGCTAATCTAGCTAATTGCAAAGCGGCATCTAAAATAAAAGAGTTAGCCAACTTAAGTGCGTGAACTCTGTCCATAAACTCCTCATATGGAGTCTCTCTACTGAGCGACTTTTCTAGTTCCTCGAACCAGAACCACGCTGCTGTAGTGACAGGAACAATGCACGAAATGGGTTGTAGAAGGTAACCTTGCTGTACAAAAATCTTTTTAAGCAAACCCTCCAATTTTTTATCCATAGGATCTTTGAAAGCACAACTATCCTCGATAGGAATAGTAGTGCGCTTGTTTAGAGTAGAAACTGCCCCCTCGACCTTAGGGACTGTCTGCCATAAGTCCTTTCTGGGGTCGACCATAGGAAATAATTTCTTAAATATAGGGGGGGGGGGAACAAAAGGTACACCGGAACCTCTAGGAACTTGTCCATCTTGCATAATTTCTCTGGAATGACCAAGTTGTCACAATCATCCAGAGTAGATAACACCTCCTTAAGCAGTGCGCGGAGATGTTCTAATTTAAATTTAAATGTCACAACATCAGGTTCAGCTTGTTGAGAAATTTTTCCTGAATCTGAAATTTCCCCATCTGACAAAACCTCCCTCATGGCCACTTCAGATTGGTGTGAGGGTATGACAGAACAATTATCATCAGCGCCCTCCTGCTCTTCAGTGTTTAAAACAGAGCAATCACGCTTTCTCTGATATGTAGGCATTTTGGATAAAATATTTGCTATGGAGTTATCCATTACAGCCGTCAATTGTTGCATGGTAATAAGCATTGGCGCGCTAGATGTACTAGGGGCCTCCTGCGTGGGCAAAACTGGTGTAGACACAGTAGGAGATGATGTAGTATCATGTTTACTCCCCTCATCCGAGGAATCATCTTGGGCAATTTCATTATCTGTGGCAGTACTGTCCTTACTTTGTTTGGACGCTATGGCACAATTATCACACAAATTTAAATGGGGAGACACATTGGCTTTCATACATATAGAACATAGCTTATCCGAAGGCACAGACATGTTAAACAGGCTTAAACATGTCAATAAAGCACAAAAAACGTTTTAAAACAAAACCGTTACTGTCTCTTTAAATTTTAAACAGAAAACACTTTATTACTGAATATGTGAAAAAATATGAAGGAATTGTTCAAAAATTACCGGAGCCGTTTACAAATTTAACCCCTATACAGTCCCAGCTATAGCCTTTGCTGTGACCTAACCAAGCCCAGAGGGGAATACGATACCAAATGACGCCTTCTAGAAACTTTTCCAGCTACTTTCAGATCCTCACACATGCATCTGCATGTCTTGCTCTCAAAAACAACTGCGCAGTAATGGCGCGGAAATGAGGCTCAGCCTACAACTGGGAAGGCCCTCCCTGATTGTAAAAGATGTCTGACATAGTGCCTGCCGTTAAAAAACGTTCCCCAAGTTTATAAATGTGAATTATCAGCATAAACATGTATAAAATGCCCAAATAAAGCAATCGATTTAGCTCATAAAAGTGTCTACCAGTTTTATAGCCCATATTAAGCCCTTTATTCTGTTTGCTTGACTAAGAAAATGGCTTACCGGTCCCCATGAGGGTAAATGACAGCCTTCCAGCATTACATGGTCTTGTTAGAAATATGGCTAGTCATACCTTAAACAGAAAAGTCTGCTAACTGTTTCCCCCAACTGAAGTTACTTCATCTCAACAGTCCTATGTGGAAACAGCAATCGATTTTAGTTACTGTCTGCTAAAATCATCTTCCTCTCACAAACAGAAATCTTCATCCTTTTCTGTTTCAGAGTAAATAGTACATACCAGCACTATTTGAAAATAACAAACACTTGATAGAAGAATAAAAAACTACATTTAAACACCAAAAAACTCTTAACCATCTCCGTGGAGATGTTGCCTGTGCAACGGCAAAGAGAATGACTGTGGTGGGCGGAGCCTAGGAGGGACTATATGGCCAGCTTTGCTGGGACTCTTTGCCATTTCCTGTTGGGGAAGAGATATTCCCACAAGTAAGGATGACGCCGTGGACCGGACACACCAATGTTGGAGAAAAAAGGATTAATGAGTCACCATAAAATAAAGCAGTAGTATTTTGAAATGTGCAAGTCTTCATACCTAGAAGACAAAAAAGCACTTACCTGCAATCTAGCTATCTGGCAGAAAGACAGCTCACAAGGCATGAAAGGACACATACTCACAGAGCCTAACTCTGGCTTTCTATACACAGGGCAGCAATATTTTAGGAAACAAAGTAAGAACAACCTCACAACCTCCTAACTGCTTAAAAGCCACCACTACTCTACTGCAGAGATTGCCGTGGACTCAGCTACACCCCAAACTTCACCTCCTCCATTGACAGAGGCAAAGAGAATGACTAGGGATTATGGGTAGTGGAGTGATACTTAACAGCTTTACTGTGGTGCTCTTTGCCTCCTCCTGCTGGCCAGGAGTGATATTCCCGCTAGTAATTGAATGATGCTGTGGACTCTCCATATCTTAGGAAAGAAATAAACCATAAAAGTCTTCCAAACTTTATAATAAATTTCCCGGCTGACTGGTTTCCAAGCCTTATCAGGGTCTCAATCACAGATTCTGAGAAAATCCTTTGTCTAAGGACTGTTCAATCTCCATGCCATCAAGCTTCAGGATTTCAGATCCTGATGTAAAAATGGACCTTGACAAAGAAGGTCTGACCTTAGAGGAAGAGCAACTGGACATAAGACCCACATACCAGACGCTAAGAGGCCAGACTGGAGCAAATAGAATTACTGACAAATTATCTTACCTGATCTTGGAAACTACACTGGGAAGAAGCACTATAGGAGAATCACATAAGCAAGCTGAAAGGATTATGGAGTTACCAGAGCATCCATAAACACCACCTGAGGATCCCTGTACCTTGCAAAGTACCTGAGAAGTTTGTTTAACTGGGAAGCCATCAGGTCTATCTCTGGGAAACCCCAAAAAATCCATAATCTTATTAAATACCTATGGATGAAAACACCCTTCCCCGGGATGAAGGAACTGACAACTGAAAAAAATCTGCTTCCCAATTCTACACTTCCAGAATGTAAATTGCAGAAATTGGACAGCAATTGGCTTCCGCCCAAGAGAGAATTAAAAACACTTCCCATGTGGCTAGGGGACTGCAAGTCCCCCTGAGGATTGATATAAGTCACTGCTGTGACATTGTCTGACTGCAACCAGAGAAAAGACTATCCTTCAAAAAAGGCTAAGTTTAAAGATCTATGTAAATTGCTAAATGTTTATTGGCAACCTTGCCTTCCAAGGAGCCCACACTCTTTGCGCTGTCAGAGACCCCCAAACAGCTCCTATCCTGAAAAACATGCATCTGAAGTGATCACAGACCAAGTAGGAGGAGCAAAAAAGACTCCTGCAAAATAGGCTGGATATTCAGCCACCAAGACAGGGATTTCCTTATTCTAAAGTCTAGGAACATTTTTTGAGATAACAGAGTATGATCCCTGCAACACTGGCGCAGCATACAGAGCTGAAGAGGTCTCATATGAAGACAAGAAAACGGAATAGCATCTGATGCTGCCATCTTGAGATCCAGAACCTCAATACAAAGAGCAACTGAGGAAAAAGGAGGAGACTGAAGATTTTGACAGGTTGAAACCAACTTCAATCTTCTTTGATCTGTCAGAGAAAGCTTCATGGAAACTGAATCTATCTGGGGCCCCAGAAAAGTGACTTTTGTCTGAGGGACTAAATAACTCTTTGGCATAAATATCCTCCAACCATGTTGTTGAAGGAACAACAACAGTCTGCTGGTGTGAGATTCTGCTAAATGAAAAGATGGAGCTGAACCAAGAAGTAAACACAACTATTCCCTGAGCACTGATGACAGATGAAAAAGCCCACAGACAATTTGTGAAAACTTTTGGTGCTGTAGCAAGACGTAAAGCAACAAACTGAAAATGCTTGTCTGTGTATTGGAACATGGAGGTAAGCATCCTTTAAATATAATGTGGATATAAACTGCCCTTGCTGAACAAAAGGCAAAATAGATTAGACACTCTCCAGTTGGAACTCTAACAAATTTGTTCAGAGTCTTGTCTTGTCCTGTCCAAAACTGGACTTAAAGTCAACTCCTCCTTGGGAACAATAAAGGAACTATCACTCCCATAGATTCTAGATCCAGAACTGACTGAAGAAAAAGCCTGAGCCTTCAAAGGAATCTTTGGCAAAAGAAACCTTCATCTGAGAGGTCTTACCTTTAAACCTATACGATACACCTCGGAAACAATATCTAGAGCCCAAGAATCTGAAACCATGCCTAAAGAAAGAGATTTAAGCTGCCCCCTACCAGAGGCTCTGGATTGGGGGCTGCACCTTCATATGGACTTAGAAGCAGTGGTGGACTTCTTGGCCTGCTCAGGCCTGTTCCAATTAGGGAGACTAAATACAAACAGCACAGAGAAGCACACTCACAGGAACGAACAACCGGCTCAATACCATTGTTAGCCTGTTCTATGGCGATTTACCACCTGGGTGCAGCTTCTTTTAGCCCACTAATGCTTTTCACAGAGTAAAACTTTTCTGTAGTATCTCAATCTGATCCCGCCTATTACGGTCAGTCCAGCGCCGAGATAACAGGCAATTCCTCTATGAACAAGGAAAAACATAATTTATGTAAGAACTTACCTGATAAATTAATTTATTTCATGTTGGCAAGAGTCCATGAGCTAGTGACGTATGGGATATACAATCCTACCAGGAGGGGCAAAGTTTCCCAAACCTCGAAATGCCTATAAATACACCCCTCACCACACCCACAATTCAGTTTAACGAATAGCCAAGTAGTGGGGTGATAAAGAAAGGAGTAACAAGCATCAACAAAGGAATCTTGAAATAATTGTGCTTTATACAAAAAAATCATAACCACCATAAGAAAAGGGTGGGCCTCATGGACTTTTGCCAATATGAAAGAAATGAATTTATCAGGTAAGTTCTTACATAAATTATGTTTTATTTCATGTAATTGGCAAGAGTCCATGAGCTAGTGCCATATGGGATATCAAATACACAAGATGTGGAACTCCACGCAAGAGTCACTAGAGAGGGAGGGATAAAAATAAACAACAGCCATATGATGAAAAATTAATCCACAACCCAAAATATAAGTTATTCTCATAAAGAAAAGAAAAACTTAAAACATCAGCAGAAGAATCAAACTGAAACAGCTGCCCGAAGAACTTTTCTACCAAAAACTGCTTCTGAAGAAGCAAAAACATCAAAGCGGTAGAATTTAGTAAATGTATGCAAAGAAGACCAAGTTGCTGCTTTGCAAATCTGATCAACTGAAGCTTCATTCTTAAAAGCCCACGAAGTGGAGACTGATCTAGTAGAATGAGTTGTAATTCTCTGAGGAGGGGCCTGACCCAACTACAAATAAGCGTGATGACCCAAAAGCTTTAACCAAGATGCCAAAGAAATGGCAGAAGCCTTCTGACCTTTCCTAGAACCAGAAAAGATAACAAATAGACTAGAAGTCTTTCTGAAATCTTTAGTAGCTTCAACATAATATTTCAAAGCTCTCACCACATCCAAAGAATGTAAGGATTTTTCCAAAGAATTCTTAGGATTAGAAAAAAAAGAAGGGACAACAATTTCTCTACTAATGTTGTTAGAATTCACAACCTTATGTAAGAACTTAAATGAAGTCCGCAAAACCGCCTTATCCTGATGAAAAATCAGAAAAGGAGATTCACAAGAAAGAGCAGAAAGCTCATAAACTCTTCTAGCAGAAGAGATAGCCAAAAGGAACAATACTTTCCAAGAAAGTAGTTTAATGTCCAAAGAGTGCATAGGCTCAAATGGAGGAGCCTGTAACACCCTCAAAACAAAATTAAGACTCCAAGGAGGAGAAATTGATTTAATGACAGGCTTAATATGAACTAAAGCATGAACTAAAGCCTGAACAAAACAGTGAATATCAGGAAGAGTAGTAATCTTTCTGTGAAATAAAACAGAAAGAGCAGAGATTTGTCCCTTCAAAGTAATTGCAGACAAACCTTTATCCAAACCACCCTGAAGAAACTGTAAAATTCTAGGAATTCTAAAAGAATGCCAAGAGAATTTATGAGAAGAACACCATGAAATGTAAGTCTTCCAAACTTTATAATAAATCTTCCTAGAGACAGATTTACGAGCTTGTAACATAATATTAATTACTGAGTCAGAGAAACCTCTATGACTTAGCACTAAGCGTTCAATTTCCATACCTTCAAATTTGATTTGAGATCCTGATGGAAAAATGGACCTTGAGACAGTAGGTCCGGCCTTAACGGAAATGGCCAAGGTTGGCAACTGGACATCCGAACAAGATCCGCATACCAAAATCTGTGGGGCCATGCTGGAGCCACCAGCAACACAAATGATTGTTCCATGATGATTTTGGAGATCACTCTTGGAAGAAGAACTAGAGGCGGGAAGATATAAGCAGGTTGATAACACCAAGGAAGTGTCAGCGCATCCACTGCTTCCGCCTGAGAATCCCTGGACCTGGACAGGTATCTGGGAAATTTCTTGTTTAGATGAGAAGCCATCAGATTGATTTCTGGAAGACCCTACATCTGAACAATCTGAGAAAACACATCCGGATGGAGAGACCACTCCTCTGGATGTAAAGTCTGACGGCTGAGATAATCCGCCTCGCAATTGTCTACACCTGGGATATGAACCGCAGAAATTAGACAAGAGCTGGATTCCGCCCAAACAAGTATCTGAGATACTTCTTTTATTGCTTGGGGACTGTGAGTCCCACCCTGATGATTGACATATGCCACTGTTGTAATATTGTCTGTCTGAAAACAAATGAACGGTTCTCTCTTCAACAGAGGCCAAGAGCTCTGAGAATTGCACAGAGTCCTAAAATATTGACTGGTAATCTCACCTCTTGAGATTTCCAAAACCCCTTGTGCTGTCAGAGATCCCCAGACAGCTCCCCAACCTGAAAGACTCGCATCTGTCGTGATCACAGTCCAGGTCGGCCGAACAAAGGAGGCCCCTTGAACTAAACGTTGGTGATTTAACCACCACGTCAGAGAGTGTCGAACATTGGGATTTAAGGATATTAATTGTGTTATCTTTGAATAATCCCAACACCATTGATTCAGCATACATAGCTGGAGAGGTCTCATGTGAAAACGAGTAAAAGGAATCGCGTCCGATGCTGCAGTCATGAGGCCTAAAACTTCCATGCACATAGCCACTGAAGGGAATGACTGAGACTGAATGTTCCGACCTGCTGCAACCAATTTCAAACATCTCTTGTCTGTTAGAGACAGAGTCATGGACACCGAATCTATCTGGAAACCTAAAAAGGTGACCCTTGTCTGAGGAATCAAGAAACTTTTTTGTAAATTGATCCTCCAACCATGTTTTCGAAGAAACAACACTAGTTGATTTGTGTGAGATTCTGCAGAATGTAAAGACTGAGCTAGTACCAAGATATCGTCCAAATAAGGAAACACGGCAATACCCTGTTCTCTGATTACAGAGAGTAGGGCATCAGAACCTTTGAAAAGATTCTTGGAGCTGTTGCTAGGCCAAATGGAAGAGCAACAAATTGATAATGTTTGTCTAGAAAAAAGAATCTCAGGAACTGATAATGTTCTGGATGAATCGGAATATGAAGGTAAGCATCCTGCAAGTCTATTGTAGACATATAATGTCCTTGCTGAACAAAAGGCAGAATAGTCCTTATAGTCACCATCTTTAAAGTTGGTACTCTTACATAACGATTCAAAATTTTCAGATCCAGAACTGGTCTGAATGAATTTTCTTTCTTTGGGACAATGAAAAGATTTGAATAAAACCCCAGACCTTGTTCCTGAAAAGGAACCTGCATGATTACCCCTGAAACCTCCAGGTCTGAAACACACTTCAGGAAAGCCTGAGCTTTTACTGGATTTACTTGGATGCGAGAGAGAAAAGATCTTCTCACAGGAGGTCTTACTCTGAATCCTATTAGGTACCCCTGAGAGACAATGCTCTGAATCCATTGATTTTGGAAAGAATTTGCCCAAACATCCTTGAAAAACCTTATTCTGCCCCCTACCATCTGAGCTGGAATGAGGGCCGTACCTTCATGCGGACTTAGGGGCTGACTTTGGTTTCTTAAAAGGCTTGGATTTATTCCAACTTGAGGAAGGCTTCCAATTGGAAACAGTTTCCTTGGGGGAAGGATTAGGTTTTTGTTCCTTATTTTGACGAAAGGAACAAAAACGATTAGAAGCTTTAGATTTACCCTTAGGTTTTTTTATCCTGAGGCAAAAAAACTCCCTTCCACCCAGTAACAGTTGAAATAATAGAATCCAACTGAGAACCAAATAAATTATTACCTTGGAAAGAAAGAGATAGTAATCTAGACTTAGATGTCATATCGGCATTCCAAGATTTAAGCCACAAAGCTCTTCTAGCTAAAATAGCTAAAGACATGGATCTAACATCAATTTTGATAATATCAAAAATTGCATCACAAATAAAATGATTAGCATGTTGTAGTAAACGAACAATGCTATACAAGTCAGAATCCAATTCGTGTTGCGCTAAATTCTCCAACCAAAAAGTTGAAGCAGCTGCAACATCAGCCAAAGAAATTGCAGGCCTAAGAAGATGACCTGAATATAAATAGGCTTTCCTTAAGATTCAAGCTTCCTATCTAAAGGATCTTTAAAGGAAGTACTATCTTCCATAGGAATAGTGGTTCGTTTAGCAAGAGTAAAAATAGTCCCATCAACTTTGGGGGATCTTTTCCCAAAATCTATTGAAATTGCTGGTAAAGGATACAATTTTTTAAACCTTGCAGAAGGATTAAAAGGAGTACCCAGCTTATTCCATTCCTTAGAAATCATATCAGAAATAGCATCAGGAATAGGAAAAACCTCTGGAGTAACCACAGGAGGTTTAAAAACAGAATTTAAACGTTTACTGGTTTTAATATCAAGAGGACTAGCTTCCTCAATATCCAAAGTAATTAACACTTCTTTTAACAAAGAACGCATATATTCCATTTTAAATAAATAAGTAAATTTGTCAATGTCAATATCTGAGGAGGGATAATTCATTATGTTGTCGGTCATTTGAAATTTCATCAACTTTATGAGAAGTTTTAAAAGACCTCTTACGCTTATTAGAAGCGGAAATGCAGACAAAGCCTTCTGAATAGAATCAGTAATAAATTCTTTAAAATTCATAGGTATATCATGTACATTAGAAGCTGAAGGAACTGCAACCAGTAATGTACTATTACTGATGGACACACTATCTGCATGTAAAAGTTTATCATGGCAACTAATACAAATGACATTAGGAGATATCATCTCCACAATTTTACAACAAATGCACTTAGCTTAGGTAGAACCGATGTCCGGCAGCAAAGTTCCAACAGATACTTCTGAGGCAGGATCAGATTGAGACATCTTGCAGAATGTAAATGAAAAAACAACATATAAAGCAAAATTATCAATTTTCTTATATGACAGTTTCAGGAATGGGAAACAAATGCAAATAGCATAGCCCTCTGATATAGAAAAAGGCAAGAGGCAAACAGCAATGGGGCAAATAAATAATGAAAAATTTGGCGCCAAGTATGAAACGTAACTTAAAATTTTTTTGGCGCCAACCATGTCCGGAAATGACACACTCGCGTCACTAACGATGCAATCCTGTGTGAAACCTCTGCGTCAATTACAATGCCGGAAATGACGAACTTGCGTTAACGGACGTGCCTTTCATGCCAAAAATTCTCGCGCCAAGAATGACGCAATAAAGTGTAGCATTTGGCGCACCCGCGAGCCTAAGTCAGCCCGCAATTTGAAACAAAGTAGTCAATTGAAAAAAAGACTAAACCCCAGGTAAGAAAAAAAGATTTCTTAATATTAACTTTCCCCAAATATGAAACTGACAATCTGCAAAAGAAAATACATGAACCTGACTCATGGAAAATATAAGTACAATACATATATTTAGAACTTATAAATGCATAAAGTGCCAAACCATATCTGAGGTGTCTTAAGTAATAAAAACATACTTTCCCAAAAGACACCCATCCACATATAGCAGATAGCCAAACCAGTACTGAAACAGTTATCAGTAGAGATAATGGTATATGAGAGTATATCGTCGATCTGAAAAGGGAGGTAAGAGATGAATCTCTACGACCGATAACAGAGAACCTATGAAATAGACCCCCATTAGGAAAATCATTGAATTCAATAGGTGATACTCTCCATGTCCCTCTGACATTCACTGTACTCAGAGGAATCTGGCTTCAAAATGCTGAGAAGCGCATGTCAACGTAGAAATCTTAGCACAAACTTACTTCACCACCTCCATAGGAGGCAAAGTTTGTAAAACTGAATTGTGGGTGTGGTGACGGGTGTATTTATAGGCATTTTGAGGTTTGGGAAACTTTGCCCCTCCTGGTAGGATTGTATATCCCATATGTCACTAGCTCATGGACTCTTACCAATTACATGAAAGAAACAGCAACCCCAGACGATCATTTTGACCTTCATTGGGCCTCGTCAGTGAGGTGTAGCTATATTACTCTAAACACACTGAGCAAGGAATCCACGTCTGGATTCCCCTTTTTCCCATAGGGAGACTAAATACACACAGAGGGAAGCACACTCACAGGAACGAACAACCGGCTCTATACCATTGTTAGCATGTTCTATTGTGATTTACCACCTGGCTGCAGCTTCTTTTAGCCCACTAATGCTTTTCACAGAGTAGAACTTTCCTGTAGTATATCAGTCTGAGCCCGCCTATTACAGTCAGCCCAGCGCCAAAATACCAGGCAATTCCTCTCTGAAGAAGAAAAACAGCAACCTCAGACGATTGTTTCGGCCTTCATTGGGCCTCGTCAGGGAGGTGTAGCGATATTCCTCTAAGCACACTGAGCAAGGAGTCCATGTCTGGATTGCCTTTTTCCCATAGTATGACTAAATACACACAGAGAGATTCACGCTCACAGGAAAGAACAACCGGCTCAATACCATTGTTAGCCTGTTGTATGGTGATTTACCACCTGGGTGCAGCTTCTTTTAGCCCACCAATGCTTTTCACAGAGTATAACTTTCCTGTAGTATATTAGTCTGATCCCGCCTATTACGGTCAGTCCAGCGCCGGAATACCAGGCAATTCCTCTTTGAACAAAGAAAACAGCAACCCCAGATGATCGTTTTGGCCCTATGAAAAGTATTACTGGGCTAAAAAGAAATTGCACCCAGGTGGTAAATCGCCATAGAATAGGCCAACAATGGTATTGAGCCGGTTTGTTCGTTACTGTAAGTACTCTTCTCTCTATATGTATTTAGTCTCCCTATGGGAAAAAGGGGCAACCAGACGTGGACTCCTTGCTCAGTGTGCTTAGAGGAATATGGCTACACCTCACTGACAAGGCCCAATGAAGGCCAAAACGACTGTCTGGGGTTTGCTTATCAAATGTAAGCAAAACCAAAAGGTTAAAAAAATCTTCACTGTTAGAATAATCAGAATTCTGTTCCGAGAGACTATCCAACCAAATAGAAGCAGCAGCAAATATATCAGCAATAGCAATTGATTGCCTGAAAAGGTAACCTGCCTGCAAATAGGCCAATTTTATGAAAGGACGATTTCCTATCCAAAGGGTCTTTAAAAGAAGTGCTGTCTTCTGAAGGGATAGTAGTACTTTTGGCCAAAGTAGAAATGACGCCATCTACCTTAGGAACAGACTCGCAAAGCTCAATATTAGAAACTGGAAGAGGATACATTTTCTTAAACCTTTCAGAAGGATTAAATGAACTACCAGATTTAGAATACTTTTTAAAACTAATCCCAGCCACAGCATCAGGAACTGGAAAAATGTCAGAAGAATCTTTTGCAGGTTTAAAAGAAGAACCTAAACGACTAGTAGAGCCATCTATAGAAACAGGATCTTCCTTAATTTTTAAAGTAAGCAAAACCTCCTTTAACAAAGAATGATTGTGATCAATCAAATAAAAAGGAGGAAGAAGCAG
Source organism: Bombina bombina (assembly GCF_027579735.1). Classification (NCBI taxonomy): domain Eukaryota; kingdom Metazoa; phylum Chordata; class Amphibia; order Anura; family Bombinatoridae; genus Bombina; species Bombina bombina. Next base: position 862,718,855 of record NC_069501.1, on the reverse strand, counting down.
GCTCAGGATTATAAACAGTCCCCTGATGATCAGAAAAAACCTCACCCTCAGAAGCTTCATTAGCCCCATGAGATATAGTTATATTACAACTAGTAGAAGGCATATCATGTACTGAGCTTTTATGCTTAGTTGAAGGCGGAATGACTGTCAAAATTTCCGACACTGTAGCCTTAAGAAATTCCTTAATGCCAGGAGCAATGGGAATTGAGCTATCTTGTAAACAGCAAACAGAAGAAGGAAAAATACTTTTGGAAACAAGTGCAGCATCAGACTGGTCTAAATGCATCAACACATTAAAACCGGTATCACATAAATATGACGGAGGGATAACGCTGCCTGTTTTAATAAACATACATAAAGGGACATGAAACCCAAAATATTTTTTTCATGATTATTATAGAGAATACAATTTTAAACAATTAATTTGCTTCATTCTTTAGATATCCTTTGTTGAAGAAATAGCAATGCAGATGGGTGGACCAATCACAAGGCATCTCTGTGCAGCCACCAATCAGCAGCAACTGAGCCTATTTAGATATGCTTTTCAACAAAGGATATAAAGGGAATGAAGAAAATTAAAAAATAGAAGTAAATTGGAAAGTTGTTTAAAATTGCATGCTCTTTCTAAATCACAAAAGAAAAAAAAAATTGGGTTTCATGTCCCTTTAACATTGGTAGGAAGGTGTTCACAAACATCAGCCTCAAAGGTAGGATTAGAGACAGACTCAGAGGATTCCAAAGTTAATTGAAATAAAATCACAATAATACTATCCCCAAACAAATATAGGAATATCTAACCTGACCCAAGGCTATAAATAATATATATATATATATATATATATATATATATATATATATATATATATATATATATATATATATATATATATATATATATAAATAAATTTGCCACATGCTGGTTAACACAGTGCTAAAATAGCTCCCACTATGCACATTAGCAGGAAACCAGTCCTGTACCGCAAACATATCAGGAGAACATAATTAAAAGTAATCTGTAGACCCAACAGGAGGAGGCAAAAGACCCTGCAACATCCGTGGGGGATAGGGACTTAAATTCTCATGGAAAGAAAAAATAAGACACACCCTGAACTCCTTAAACTTCTCTTGACAAGCACTGTACTCTGAGGGGAAATGAGCTTCAACTCAGTCTGGAAACACTTGTCAACGAAGAAATCATCAGCGCATCTTCATTCTTATCTTCACCTTTCTCCAGCGAAGGCAAAGATAAGGGGTTTTATAGAGCTCTTGGAATTTGGACATCTTTGCCTACTCCTAGTGGCAGGGAGAGTAATTCCCAAGCGTAATCGATCGTGAACTCTAACAATATTTTTCTTTCATAAATTTGGTAAATTAATATATTATGAGGGTACAATCCTTTAGAGACTATATCTTTAGCATTCGTGGAAATATCTACCATGCAGCTAAAAATGCTTAAATATTAATTCCAAAATATTTTTTGGCCATGCAGTTACAAGTAGATATAAAAGAAATTATTAATTGTTCTTTATCAACCCTCTCATAAACCTCACATCCAGGTTAAGGCCAATCAAATTAAAGAGACACAGAAGTCAAGATAAACAATGCGTGGGGCGGAACGCTAACAGCACAGTACATGCATGTATCACAACTAAATTGCAATCCAGACTAAAGTAGAAGATATACTAGAGGATGGACAGCAGTGGTAACACTTTATCTATATATGCTTGGATGACAAGGTAACAATATGCTGTGTAATCAAGCAGGGGGTCCAATTTTTATTGTGCTGGGATCTGGTCTGTAAATGAATTCCAAGGTGACTGTTGATGCATCTTATTTGTAAAATAATTAATTACTCTTATGCTAGACATTATGTGATATATGGTTGAATACAGTGTTTTATATATGTATAGTGGTGTGTATACATATGCAGGTTTCTAACCGTTGAGTGTCTGGGCATTATCTGGATAATTTGGTTTTTCTTAATACAACATTGCACTACTGCTGCATTTTTTGGCAGGTTTAACCCTTAAGTGCCAGAATATATGTGAATTTATAGCCATAGTTAAAGATTGTGGACACAATATTTATCTATAATTTTTTTTTGTTGAAATATTTATTAGGAGAAACCATGAAATGTTTTCTTCTATAATTAATGTGTACACAGTAAAAGTGAAAGTAAATCCTAGCGTTGTACAAACGCTAGGATTCCCTATTGAAACAAATAAAGGGGACTTTCATACATGAAGTATAAGATACTTCATGTAGAAAGCTCCTTTATTTGTTTCAACCGATCACCTTTCCTTAGCTGCTACAGCAGCCCGCGGCTAAAAAATTATTTTTGCTGAGAGGTTACATTTTTACCTCTTAGCCAATAGCCGTGCGGTAAATACGGCTTGGCGCCCATGGGAGCCGGATTTACCACACGGCTATTGGCTAAGAAGTGAAGAGCATTAGATTTCACCTAATCAATAAAGATCCGAATTTGTGGAATCTATGGTCGTGTGAAGGTACTCTGTTTAACGAGTGAACTTTTTTTTATCAGTCTTGGCTTAATGGACTAAGTAATATTGACCCTCTATATATAGTTACAATAGATCTAGGCTGACTGGGATATCAAACCCAAGGGAGGCTAATTCATATAACACCAGTTAATCCTAGACTATTGTATATCTATGATGCATTAAGACGAGTAAACCATTATAATAATCACTGATATCTAAATATCCTCTCTGTGTCGTTAGACAAACATATTGATTTCCATACACAGGAGACGTGTATTTAATTTTTGCGAGTTGGCAGCAAGATATTCACTAATACCTGCAGTCTTTTAATTACTCTTAAATAAAAGTTAATTTTTCTTGAACTTTTTTTCTCTATTACTACGAAACCTACAATTTAATCAGTGCATAGAAGCATACTTTTTTTTGAAGTCTCCACCTCCTAGTGGTCATGCCCTTACAGCTATAATTTAGCACTTATGCTTAAGCACTGCTCCCTTAAAGGGACACTATACTCAAACATTTTCTTTCATGATTAAGGTAGAGAATATAATTTTAAACATCATTCCAATTTACTTTTATTACCTAATTTGCTTTATTCTTTAGATATACTTTAATGAAGACATAGCAATGCACACAGTGAACCAATCAGAGGAGGCATCTATATGCAGCTACCAATCAGCAGCTACTAAGCATATCTAGATATGCTTTTCAGCAAAGAATATCAAGATAATGAAGCAAAATAGATAATAGAAGTAAATTAAACAGTTGTTTAAAATTATATGTTCTTTCTAAATCATGAAAGAAAAAAATTTGGGTTTCATGTCCCTTTAAGTGAGTCCTACTGTCCTTTATATATTATTTTAGTTCCTCCTGTGTTTCAAAAATTTTAAAAAATAAAAAAATACATATACCAGCAAACTTCGTTAAACAGGGGACAAAATATAAGGACAAAATATATATAATATAATTTTAGGATTATTGTACTGCTTTGTTACTGTGAGATTCTTTATTAAAGGGTTAGAAATCTTTGTAACCAGTCATACATAAAAACTAATGTTTTATAAAGATGAATATAAAGTTTATTAAATGTACTTAATTTGACTATAAACAAAGCTTCTAAGTATACAAAGTCTTTATATTTATCTTTCATAAAATCTGTGGCAACGACTGCCTATAAAAGTGGGCAGCACTTTCTCAATATGCATAATTGCGCTCCCTCCAATCAAGAAGCAGTGACGCCAGCTTAATAATCATATTGAGGGTATGAGCTTGAGTTAAACACTGCATGCGCACTAACATTTTGAAGAATCGCTTGCGTACTTCTGTCTGGAGAGCCACTCCCCCTGACCGAGACATCGCAAACCTCTTATGCTTCTGACGCTTTGCGGATGACGCACCTCAAGGCAGAGCATAAATGAGAAAACATATACACATGCGCGTGTCAGAGGTGCAGATGAACTGCTCATGCGGGGCACCATGTTGGTTCTACCCAGATAGACCACCGTTATAGGGCACCTATACTGAGCTTAATGGGGGTTTGGCAGACATCGCATTTTATAACAGAAAATATAGGTAAACCCTTTTAAATATTTAATATAGATACATTACAAAAAGTATTTATATTCCACAATGTTTTTAATAATTTATAAATATTACAGATAATAATATATCAGAGTCTAATTTAATGGGTTGAGGTCTAATTAAGCATTTAGGCCCTTAGGAGTGAGGCTACCAAATTCAAATTCTCGATACAATAGTTTTTCTCATAATCCACCCCCCCCTCTCCAATCTTTCTTTACTTTTTTTTATTCCTCAAAATTGGAAACCTGACAGATCACTATGTGTTCTACTTTAAAATGTTTAGAAAGTTGATGTCCTTCATAACCATGTTCTATGTTATACATGTGTTCTCTTATTCTGTCTCTTAGTATTCTTTTTGTTTGTCCTAAGTATTGTTTCTTGCATGGACACTATTAAATAGATAATGCCTTTGTTAGAGCATCTGATGGTATCCACAATTTTATATTTAAGTTCTCTAGTTGTTGATGTTAGTTATTTTTTCGTTGTACTATTTTTACAGGAGACACATGAGTAGCATGGGAAAAAAAACTAATCACATTTCCCTGTAAATCTTTGGATTTGTGATTTAGCTTTTTTATGTTTATTGAATTCACTGGGTGCTAGCAAATCTATATTTAGTGATGAAAGGTATAAATAGTTTTTCTTCATTTTGTGTTGTTTCTTTTATAGATTTAGGGTTCATAAGATCTATTCTATTTGATCAATTATTTAATTTATATGGTTATCATTATTATACCCTCTCTCCATTAATTTTTCCTTTAGTGTTAAGGCCTGAGTCTGATAATCTTCAATTGTACTACAGTTATTTCTAATTCTCAACAATTGGCTTTTTGGTATATTTGCTACCCATTTATCAAGATGACAACTCTCTATGTGAATATAGTTACTGGCGTCAACCTTTTTAAAGACTGTTCTTGTGTTTAAGTTTTTTCCAATTATATCTAAAAAAACTAATTTTATTTGTGCTTATTTCACTACAGAATGAAAGACCTCTAGAAAGAAACTGAGTAATTCCCTACCACCTTTCCAGATGATGAATATATCATAGATAAATATTTTATAAAGTACCAAGTTCACGCTCCAGGGGCCCTCTTCAATAGTTTTTTTTTTGTCAAAGGAGCCCATAAAAAATTGGCATAACTGCGCACAAACTTGGTGCCCATGGCAGTCCCTTTCTGTTGTAGGTAATATCTCCCATCGAAATTAAAATAATTGTTCCTCAGAATAAAGTCTATACATTCAAGTATGAATTCAGCTTGTTCTTCAAGCATATCTGGATCTAAGTCGAGAAAGTGTTTGATTGCTATTTTTCCTAGATTGTGATCAATGCAGGTGTAGAAGGATGTTACATCACTTGTCACCAAAATGTAGTTATCTTGCCATTTGATTTTCTCTAGTGTACTAAGAAATTGAGTGGAGTCCCTTAAATATGAAGGTAGGTGTTTCACAAACTTTTGTAGAAACTGGTTTACATATATGGATACATTTGCAGTAAGAGAGTCTATGCCTAATATAATGAGTCGCCCTGGTGGATTTATTAAGGTTTTAATCTCTCATTTGTTTTTCTAGAGGGTTTGATAAAAGTTTTTATATGTTTGCTCATCTTCTAGTATTTTCTTTTAAGTAGTCATCTGTACTCATGATGACGACCCCCCCACCCTTATTCTGCTTGTTTTATGATGATGTCTTTGTTCTCATATCTTTTAGAGTATTGTATTCTTCCTTTGTAAGTTTGAATTTAATATTTTTATTTTTGTAATTTTTCAAATCCTTTTTAACCCTTTTTTCAAACAATTTTACATTGTCTCGCTTTTCACTTGTCGGAAAAAAGGTTGATTTGTTTTTTAGAGTAGTATGTACAAACTCTTTTGTATTTTTTATTCTCTCATTAGTCCTAGTTTTACATGGATTTTTGATTAAATATCTTTTCAGGGTTAATTTCCTTATATACTGATTAATGTTAATAAGAGTCTCACATTTATTTACTTTTTTAGAAGGGGCAAAGGAAAGAGCTTTTTCAGTACTTGTTCTTGTTTTTTACTTAGTTCAATATTACTCAGATTGAAAAAGCCATTGTTTTTTTATCTGGGTCTCTTGTTTCTGTTTCTTTTTTACATGTGGTCTTTTTTCCTCTTTGTTTCTTTTTCCTTTCTGTTTTACATGTAGTCTTCTGTCCTGCTCTAAACAATCCCTTGAAGTCTCTGCTCTTTCTGGGGACTTTTCATGTTTATTTTCCTCATATCTTTCAGTTCTCTCTCTAATCGGGTCAAACCTATTTCTTAAAGGGATTTCAACTTCATTATATTTAAAAGTTTGATATCTGGGATACCAGTTTCTATTTCTTCTATAGTTTCTATGTTCTTCTTCAAATTCCCTATCATTTATTCTATAGGTATATTGACTATTATTCTGGTATTCACGATTATCTCTTCTATAAGTATATTGTCATTTCTATAGTTATAGCTCCAAAATAATTTCTCCTATATTGTCTATTATCTCCATATCTGTTATAATCCCCATTTGGTCTGTACCAATTTTAATTTCTCCTATATTGTCTTTTCTCTTTGTGTCTATTATGTTCCTCATTTGGTCTGAACTCCCTTTTTGGTCATCAATTTTATTTCCTGTTATGTGCGCTCTCTCTACAAACTTGTTTGTCTTTTTAAAAACTTTTAGGTGTCTTTTTGTGTCTATGAAATCTGTGTTAGTGTTTACTTCTTGTGATTTTTTTTTTAAACTAAACTATTTTCCTCTGTTTCTGAATAGTCACTTTCATCCCTATTCACTGTTTTTCATTTATACAGGGAGTGCAGAATTATTAGGCAAGTTGTATTTTTGAGGATTAATTTTATTATTGAACAACAACCATGTTCTCAATGAACCCAAAAAACTCATTAATATCAAAGCTGAATATTTTTGGAAGTAGTTTTTAGTTTGTTTTTAGTTTTAGCTATTTTAGGGGGATATCTGTGTGTGCAGGTGACTATTACTGTGCATAATTATTAGGCAACTTAACAAAAAACAAATATATACCCATTTCAATTATTTATTTTTACCAGTGAAACCAATATAACATCTCAACATTCACAAATATACATTTCTGACATTCAAAAACAAAACAAAAACAAATCAGTGACCAATATAGCCACCTTTCTTTGCAAGGACACTCAAAAGCCTGCCATCCATGGATTCTGTCAGTGTTTTGATCTGTTCACCATCAACATTGCGTGCAGCAGCAACCACAGCCTCCCAGACACTGTTCAGAGAGGTGTACTGTTTTCCCTCCTTGTAAATCTCACATTTGATGATGGACCACAGGTTCTCAATGGGGTTCAGATCAGGTGAACAAGGAGGCCATGTCATTAGATTTTCTTCTTTTATACCCTTTCTTGCCAGCCACGCTGTGGAGTACTTGGACGCGTGTGATGGAGCATTGTCCTGCATGAAAATCATGTTTTTCTTGAAGGATGCAGACTTCTTCCTGTACCACTGCTTGAAGAAGGAGTCTTCCAGAAACTGGCAGTAGGACTGGGAGTTGAGCTTGACTCCATCCTCAACCCGAAAAGGCCCCACAAGCTCATCTTTGATGATACCAGCCCAAACCAGTACTCCACCTCCACCTTGCTGGCGTCTGAGTCGGACTGGAGCTCTCTGCCCTTTACCAATCCAGCCACGGGCCCATCCATCTGGCCCATCAAGACTCACTCTCATTTCATCAGTCCATAAAACCTTAGAAAAATCAGTCTTGAGATATTTCTTGGCCCAGTCTTGACGTTTCAGCTTGTGTGTCTTGTTCAGTGGTGGTCGTCTTTCAGCCTTTCTTACCTTGGCCATGTCTCTGAGTATTGCACACCTTGTGCTTTTGGGCACTCCAGTGATGTTGCAGCTCTGAAATATGGCCAAACTGGTGGCAAGTGGCATCTTGGCAGCTGCACGCTTGACTTTTCTCAGTTCATGGGCAGTTATTTTGCGCCTTGGTTTTTCCACACGCTTCTTGCGACCCTGTTGACTATTTTGAATGAAACGCTTGATTGTTCGATGATCACGCTTCAGAAGCTTTGCAATTTTAAGAGTGCTGCATCCCTCTGCAAGATATCTCACTATTTTTGACTTTTCTGAGCCTGTCAAGTCCTTCTTTTGACCCATTTTGCCAAAGGAAAGGAAGTTGCCTAATAATTATGCACACCTGATATAGGGTGTTGATGTCATTAGACCACACCCCTTCTCATTACAGAGATGCACATCACATAATATGCTTAATTGGTAGTAGGCTTTCGAGCCTATACAGCTTGGAGTAAGACAACATGCATAAAGAGGATGATGTGGTCAAAATACTCATTTGCCTAATAATTCTGCACTCCCTGTAATGTTATCATTTAATTATTTTAGTGTTTTAATTATCTCTTTTGGTCTATTGTTATAGATGCTATTATTAGAATATATTTGAAGTTTATTTTTATATTCATAATTTTTTTTGTGTGTAGGCTCCCAGTGTTTTATTTTGTGATTTTACTATAATTTGCATTAGTGTTATTGATGCCCTTTCAAGGGTTTCATACCATTCTTTTGAGAATTCTTTTTGGAGTTCAAAGGTACATTCTTTTGTTAGGCTCAGGCCTCTAGGGACAATATTTTTGTCAATGTATTTTTGCATAAATGAAACTTCGATTTTGTATTTTAATTATTTAGTAAGAGTTTTTTAAAGGTCAGCTAACAGTTCTTGTATGTCTTCCTCTGTATTTTCTACTTCTAATGAGGTAATGTCAGAATTTTCAATGTTGAGGATTAAACTATCTCTTTTAGTGAAAATAAATCCATACTAGTGTGAGGGCAAAGGAAGATATAGAGAATATAATAGTAAAAAGCAAACACAGGTAAAAACCTTTGCCACTCCCTGATGTGTCAAAGCAACTTTAAAATGGGAAGTTCTCTACAACCTTCCCAGGGAAAACATATGAAAACAAAATAAGAAAATGTATGCTTACCTGATAAATTTGTTTCTTCATAATTACTGTTGGGAATATCACTCTTGACCAGGAGGAGGAGGCAAAGAGCACCACAGCAAAGCTGATAAATATCACTTTAATACCCACAAGCCCCAGTCATTCGACCAAAGGTAAAGGAGAAAGGAAGTAACATAAGGTGCAGAACTGCCTGAGGATTATATAAAAATAAACTTACTGAAAAAATACAGGGCGGGCCGTGGACTCACCATGTCAAGAAAGAAACAAATTTATCAGGTAAGCATAAATTTTCTTTTCTTTCTAATGACACGGTGAGTCCACGGCTCATCATAATTACTGTTGGGAACCAATACCCAAGCCAGAGGACACAAATGATAAGGGAAGGACAAGACAGTTAATCTAATCAGAAGGCGCCACTGCTTGAAGAACCTTTCTCCCAAAAGAAGACTCTTTTTTAGAAAAAGTGTGCAAAGATGACCAAGTGGCAGCTTTGCAAATCTGTTCTACATAAGCTTCATTTTTGAAAGCCCATGAAGAAGAAACAGCCCTCGTGGAATGAGCTGCTGCTGTCCAGCAGTCTAATATGCCAAGCGAATAACACTCCTCAGCCAAAAAGAAAGAGAAATAGCCATAGCTTTCTGACCCTTGCGCTTCCCAGAAAAAACAACAAAAAAAGAAGAATACTGGCTAAAAACCTTAGTTGCCTGCAAATAATATTTCAACGCACAAACCACATCCGGGTTGTGCAACAAACGCTCCTTATGAGGAGAAGGATTAGGACACAAAGAAGGAACAACGATTTCTTGATTAATATTCCTATCCGAAACCACTTTGGGAAGGAAACCTAAGGCAGTACGCAGGACCACCTTATCAGAATGAAAAATAAGGTAAGGATATTTACACTGCAATGCTGAAAGCTCCGAAACTCTTCGAGCTGAAGAGATGGCAACCAAAAATAAAACCTTCCAGGATAACATCTTAATATCCAAAGAATGCATAGGCTCAAACGGAGCCTGTTGCAGAACTCTAAGAACCAAATTAAGACTCCAAGGAGGAGTAATAAACTTTAACATAGGCCGGATTCTAACCAGGGCCTGACAAAAAGATTGAACATCTGGCACGTCCGCCAGACGCTTGTGTAACAAAATAGATAAAGCAGAAAATTTGACCCTTCAGGGTACTTGCAGATAAACCCTTCTCCAGACCCTCCTGGAGAAAAGATAAAATCCTAGGAATCCTAACTCTACTCCAAGAGAACCCTCTGGATTCACACCAATACAGATATTTACACCATATGTTATAGTACACCTTTCTAGTCACAGGCTTACGAGCCTGAATCATAGTTTCAATAACCGACTCAGAGAACCCACACTTAGATAATATCAAGCGTTCAATCTCCAAGTAGTCAGCTTCAGAGAAACGAGATTTGTATGAAGGAAGGGCCCCTGAAGTAGAAGGTCCTTCCTTAACGGAAGTCTCCAAGGTGGAAGAGATGACATCTACACCAGATCTGCATACCAGATTCTGTGAGGCCATGCCGGAGCAATGAGACTCACCAACATCCTCTCCTGTCTGAGTCGAGCAATGACCCGTAGAAGGAGAGCGAAGGGAGGAAATACATACGCTAGACTGAAATTTCAAGGAACTGCCAGAGCATCTATCAGCACAGCCTGAGGATCCTTTGACCTCGACCAGTACCTCGGAAGCTTGGCATTCTGACAAGATGCCAGGAGATCCAGCTCCGGCTGCCCCCACTTGAGAATCAAGCTGATAAACACCTCCAAATGCAGCTCCCACTCCCCCGGATGAAAGTCTCTCTGCTCAGAAAATCCGCTTCCCAATTGTCCACCCCTGGAATGTGAATCACAGACAGACAACAGTTGTGAGTCTACGCCCACTGAATAATCTTGGCTACCTCTGTCATGGCCAATGAACTCTAAGTCCTCCCTGATGATTGATGTAAGCCACTGAAGTTATGTTGTTCGACTGAAACCTGATAAACTGGGCAGAAGCTAACTGAGGCCAGGCCAGAAGAGCATTGAAGATTGCCCTCAGTTCTAGGATATTTATGGGAAGAACCGACTTCTGCCGAGACCATAGACCCTGAGCCTTTAACAAGCCCCAGACTGCTCCCCAACCCAACAGGCTGGCATCCGAGGTCACGACCACCCAGGAAGGTCTGCGAAAGCAAGTTCCCTGGGAGAGGTGATCCTGAGCCAACCACCACAGAAGAGAGTCCTTTGACGCCTGATCCAGAACTATTCGCGGAGACAGATCCACATAATCCCCGTTCCATTGACAGAGCATGTACAGCTGCAGAGGTCTGGGATGGAAGCGAGCAAATAAAATGATGTCCATAGCCGACACCATCAGACCAATTACCTCCATTCACTGAGCCACTGACAGCTGAGGAGAAGACTGGAGGGCAAGACAAGAATTGAAAATCTTTATTCTTCTGGCCTCTGTTAGAAAATTTGTCATTGATAGAGAATCTATTATTGTTCCCAAGAACACCACCCTTGTAGCTGGAATTGAGGAACTTTTCCCCAAATTCACCCGCCATCCATGAGAACGCAGAAAAGACAACAACAGCTCCGTGTGGGAGCTTGCTTGTTGAAAAGATGTCGCCTTAACTAGAATGTCATCCAGATACGGCGCCACAGCAACCCCTTGCAATCGGAGTACCGCCAGAAATGCTCCCAGTACCTTTAAGAAAACCCTGGGAGCTGTTGCAAGACTGAATGGAAGGGCCACAAACTGAAAGTGCCTGTCTAGGAAAGCAAATCTCAGAAACTTGTGATGGTCCCTGTGGGTGGGAATATGCAGATACGCATCCTTCAGATCTACTGTTGTCATGAACTGACCCTCTTGAACCAAGGGAAGAATGGAACGAATAGTATCCATCTTGAAAGACGGAACTCTAAGGAACTTGTTTACACTCTTGAGGTCCAAAACTTGTCTGAAGCTTCCCTCTTTTTTGGGAACCACAAACAGATCAGAATAGAATCCCAGACCCTGCTCCTGAATTGGAACAGGAACTATCACTCCCATATCGGAAAGATCCTGAACACAACGTAAGAATGCCTCTCTCTTTATCTGGTCTACAGATAACCTAGAGAGAAGGAACCTGCCCCTGGGAGGAAAATTCTTGAACCTTTCCTCCCAGTACTCTACTTGAGAGGCACAGTGGGGATTATACTCCTCAAGTTCCCAAATGCTTAAAAGCCACCACTGCTCTACTGAAGAGACTGACACGGACTACGGCTAAACCCCAGAAAAACATCAGAGAAAACCTGCTTTGCTTTAAAATAAACTCTTGATTGAAGAAATTCTTTCAGACACCAAAAACTTTACCACCTCCTTGCAACTGATACAGGCAAAGAGAATGACTGGGGTTTGTGGGTAGGGAAGTGATAGTTATCAGCTTTGCTGTTGTGCTCTATTCCTCCTCCTGCTGGTCAGGAGTGATATTCCCAACAGTAATTATGATGATTTGACTCACCGTGTCATTAGAAAGAAAAGTGCGCTAAAAAGCAACAACACAACTAGTATGTAACAATTTTTTATCAAAAACCTATTGGTCAAATAACATATGAAGAATCACCGGTGGTACTACAAAATATTAAAATAATTTAAAGAATTATTATTAAAAAAAAATGTAAAATATGTGTGTATTCAAGCATGAAACACATATTCAAAATATTTACAAACAAGAAAATCAATAATGCAGTGCAATCCATTTGCTGTTGAACTCGCAGCCGGCACCAGGATAGAGATAAAAGATGGACCGCTGCTGCCGATGGAAGAAGATGAAGATGGAGCGCCACTGGGATGAAAATGGAGCTAAGGGTAAGCTTAGGTTTTAATTTAATTTTACAGTTAAGTTTTTATTTCTTTTAAGGTAGTTAGAATACTTTTTAGTTATGGATATTTTAATTGGGGTTAAGTTAGGGGGTGTTAGGTTAGGGGGTTTAGATGTTAATTACTTTGCATTGTAGGGGGATGGCAGTTTAGGGGTTAATTTTTTATTTAGTTAGTTTGCCTTGTCGGGGGATGCCAGTTAGGGGTTTGCATTGCAAGGAAGCATTGCAATTTGCCCGTTTGCAGGCGCACAATAAATTAGCGCTTGTAATCTAGCCCTTTATGTTATGTTTAAGATGACTAAGACATGAGTTTTACTTCATGTTTAGAGACATGATTAAAAGGCCACTAAACCCAAAATCTTTCTTTCATGATTCAGATAGAGAATAGAAATTTAAACATTACAATTTACTTCCATTATTTATTTTGCTTCATTTTTTAAATATCCTTAGTTGAAGAAAAAGCAATGCACATGGTGAGCGAATCACACAAGGCTTCTATGCGCAGCAACCAATCAGCAGCTAGTGAGCAAATCTAGATATGCTTTTCATCAAAGAATATCAAGAGAATAAAACAAATTAGACAATATAAGTAAATTAGAAAGATGTTTAAAATTGCATTCTCTTTCTAAATCGTAAAAGAAAAAATGTGGGTGGCATGTCCCTTTAAGACATGAGTTTTACTTCATGTTTAGAGACATGATTAAGACATGAGTTTATTTACTTCATGTTTACAGACATGATTAAGACATGACTTTATTTACGTCATGTTTAGAGACATGATTAAGACATGACTTTATTCACTTCATGTAAAAGAGCCTATTGTAAGCTTGAAACATTATTTTATTTCAAAACTTGGAAGCAGTCTTTAAAATGAATAATTCAAGATGAGCATTTGGATTATATTTTGATATAAAAATTAAATGGCTTTTGCTGTACCGTGCCTGCTTTCGATCTACAGCATGTAGAAGGATCAATGTTCTGAATTCACATAATGCACTCATCCCTCTCTGGGAACAGTGGAAAGCTACAATCTTCAGATAAATTCAGGGGAAACAGCAGCAAAATAAATAAAGTGCAAGTAGTTTTCTTTTTTCATTATGAATAAGTAAACATTTTATGGAGAGTTAAATCCCTACAAACAAATCCTTCATTCAAAAGAGAATTGCCTTGTATTTTGAGGATGGACTGTCCTTTTGGAAGGTATCAGACAGATATTGAAGGGAAATTCTCCTCTGTGAAAGGCAGACAAGGGGTGAAATAAGCTGGACACTAGGAGGGGAAAGAATTCTAAATTCCATGGAATGCACAATAATATCTCAGGGTGGGGGAATGGAAAAACTAGAATCTTCTAATTTATTTGCAGGAAAAGCTGGCAAAATATAGATTATAAATGAATTATTAAACCCTTAAAGGGGATTCATATTTTAATTTAATACCACTTTAAATTTAACTAGAAGAGCTAATTCTAACTCATGACTCAATGCTTTTACATTGAAAATTCATTCAGTTTCCATAGCTAGCCAAAGGGTTACTATGATTCTAGATTACCCCTGGATTACAAGTGGAGCACTAATTATCGCTCCCATTCATAGGCTAACTCCGCTTAATTTTGTTTGTTTTTTTTGCGTGCGTTTGATACTGCACATAATACAAGTTGAAAGTAAACAGTTTTCCCTCATGCGCTAACCTCATTCTCGCAAAAAGCAGAAGTTACAATATTGCAATCACGTTAATGTATTCTCCCATAGACTTCAATGGAGTGCAACAAGTGGGGGGGGGGGGGGGAAACCAAACCAACATGCATTTTCCAAACTGCACTGACTTGACAAAAAATATTTATATTTCCCATTCCAATGTTCTTCACATAGCACAATATGTTCTATTTATTCATAAATACATATTTATACATATAGATGATTTTTTGGTACAATATATATATATATATATATATATATATATATATATATATATATATATATATATATATATATATATATATATATATATTTTAGAACTGCAACAACTAATCGGTATAATCGATAATAATTGATTATGAATATAGTTGTCAACGAATCTCATAATCGATTAGTTGGCTGACAATTAGTTGGTCTGTGCATAGCACCAGCTGCTTTACTCCAATGAGCTCCTGCACATGGTATTGTGTTTTATGGTTATGCCCTTAGCCTAAAGGATGTCTACAGACATTTTACTTTTTCACTTTTTTAGGACACTATAACTACTCCTGTCTTATGTGCAACCCAGAAATAAAATAGGAGTCATAATTTGGATTGTTTATATAAAATCAGGTGATTTGGGACTATGCTTTGCATGATATAGTGCCAAGCTTGTTATTTACACCTAGCCCTAGATTGATGGCATTTGTTATGAATTGATGTCACTATTACCCGTTTGCACAATTTTTAGCGGATCGCTTGCTATTGCTGATATATGTACTCTATAGATAAATGTGTAAAGGCTGTGTCCTTTTATTGAAATATAGTCTTCAGCCTTTTTTTCTATTTTTAATTATTTGGAATATGTACCAAATTCAACCTCTGTAAGTATATATCTGTTATTTTAAGAGTGGACTAGATATTTTTTCCCCTAACCTTATAGATGGTTATTTACCATTGCATATAGATATTCAAAATATTTTTATGTCAGAATGAAGTCCAGGCTTACTTTGTTAAGAGGCCCCTTGCATTGGTGGAGAGCTAACAAAGATAAACAGCAAATAAATAGCACACCTTGGTGAAATTGGCAAAACCCTATGTATGCATCTCGGGCACCTCAACACCATCTGAGTGCCTATTCTCTGCTGCAGGCAAAATAGCTTGCAAAAAAGAGAACCAGCCTCAGCCAGGAGCGTGTGGACATGTTGACAATTTGACAAGTTTCTGAAAGAGTGAATAACAGAATGTTATAAACCGTGATAATCTACCTCTTTCTACTTCTACCTCTTTTCAAACAGTTTGTGGTTTTGTTTTGCTTAATTATAAAAATTTGTTCTGCTGCTTAAAAAAATTGGACCAACAGTTGTTTTAATGTAAAGTTTTAGTCAGAAGTTTATATTTATAACACTCAGTATGTGGATTTTATTTTAAATATAGGAAACTTTATTTTTTATCTGATTAGTCGATTAATCGAAAAAATAATCGGCCGATTAATCGATTATGAAAATAATCGTTAGTTGCAGCCCTAATATATATATATATATATATACACACATGATTATATATAGGCATATATATATAAACAGATACAGTGCCCTCCACTAATATTGGCAATCTTGGTAAATATGAGCAAAGAAGGCTGTGAAAAATTGTTTAACCTTTTGTTAAAATACACAAAAATACTCTGCTCTTATGGATATCAAACAATTGCAAACACAACACAGGTTTATCCAAGAAAAAATCTTTATTAAATATATGTGTGCCACAATTATTGTTTAGTACACCAGGGTGACCAGTAACAGGAAATTGTTCAAATATGACTTCCTGTTTCATAGGGGTATAAATATGAGGTAACACATAGGCCAAATTCCCTTAGTTATCCATCACAATGGGTAAGACCAAGTAATATAGCTATTATGAGCGGCAAAAGTTTGTTGAGCTTCACAAAATAGGAAGTGGCTATAAGAAAATAGCAAAAAGCCTTGAAAATGTCAATTTCTACCATCAGGGCAATAATTAACAAGTTCCAGTCAACTGGAAATGTTATGAATCAACCTATAAGAGAACGTGTCTATATTGTCTCAACGCAACAGTATGTTCTTCATTACCACTCTCAACTGAAGGTGCTCTCTTATTCTATCTTTGCTCCCTTTTTATATTTTTAAATAAACCACCTACAAATCAATACATCATGTTAAATCATGGCAAATATGTTCTTTCCAGTTAGGTTTATATCCAATTTTTATATAATTGATTTTAAATCATTTTCTATCCATAACTATAGACTCGTCATAATGTCTTAACTTACAAATATGTCTGTCTTTAAAATGTGCCAATACGTTTAATATTGAGCACCATAAACCTGTTCTCTGCATAATTAGTTACAAGTTATTTTATTAAAGACTCCATATTTCATTGCAAAACAAACATAAAATCCTCAACTACTTTGGACTTAAACCCACTTTCTTTAAATCTCTACCTTGGAACCTCAGTGTGAGGTTACGGTTAATGGTCTGGAAATGGGTGCCCACTTGGTAGAATTAATGACTAAATAGATGCTGATCCCTGGCTCTAAAAGTTGCTGAACAGTGTGCAAGATGAGGAGCAACTGACAGATACAGGACATTACCACAAACATTCATAGGGATTAGAAATGTATCTGAAACAGGACTATTAGAGCCAGGCTGGGGCTAGCAGCAAGGTGCCGGTGGCATTATAAAGTAGCCAGATGGGGCAGTGTAATACTTTGTAATATTATATAATTTTCTGTTATTTATAAACTAATTGCATACTTTAACATAAATCTATTTAATGATGTTATGCAACAAATATTTAAATAATTTAAATTTTAGCTTTAAGTCTGCTTAAGATTTAGCTGGGTGGTCAGTAAAATCATCCAGTTGGTGTGCCCACTAACATAGTTCCTGGGGAGAACACAGGCCTCTTATTGGACCAGTAAAAGGATAGGCAACAGTAAGTGGGGCTGAGAATAACAAGACAACTGGGTATAGAGAGCATGAATGGGAAAAGCAAAATAATCCATGCAGGAACAAGATTCATATTACTTGAAAAAGACAGGAATTGGGAATAAGAATAATAAACATCCAGGAAACAAGATTCAGGATCAGGAGCTACAAAATAAGTGCAGTTTGTTGCAGTCCCACACAGAGTAATATTGAAGTAAATGGACCTAACTGATGGTACCAGATTACAGGAGCAGAGACCAGTCAGACAGAATGTGCTGGATGCCCATCAAGGCTGTCAGCATAATCAAGCAAGCAGCGCACATAATCAAACTGCACTGATATTTCAGATGATGATCAGTCAGCATATTCAGGTACATTTAAATGAACTCAACAAATCATCCAGCAATTATGTGAGTCCAGATAAGCAGGACAAGATGTATGTCAAACAATACATGTAACTTAATCAGCAAAACATGAGAAGCAGCAAGATGAGTCATGAAACAAAAAAAGTGTGGATCTACTTGAATTTATTGTTCACAAAAATATAACGCCTAGATTTAGAGTTTTGCGGCCAAAGGGGTGCGTTAGCTACGCGTGTTTTTTTTCTAGAGCTGCTTCTAAACAACGCTGGTATTGAGAGTTCTCTGAAGGGCTTCGTTAGGCTCCAAAAAGGAAGCGTAGAGCATAATTTACTGCCACTTCAACCCTCAATACCAGCGCTGCTTACGGTAGCGGCTAGCTGGAAAAACGCGCTCGTGCACGATATCCCCATAGGAAACAATGAGTCAGATTGGGCTTAAAAAAAAACTAACACCTGCAAAAAAGCAGCGTGAAGATCCTAACGAAGCCTTATTGTTTCCTATGGGGAAACACTTTCTAAGTCTGCACCTAACACCCTAACATGTACCCCGAGACTAAACACCCCTAACCTTACACTTATGAACCCCTAATCTGCCGCCCCCGATATCGCTGACACCTGCATTATATTATTAACCCCTAATCTGCCGACCGGACACCGCCGCAACCTTTATACTTATATAAATATATAACCTTTATAATTATACTTATGAACCCCTAATCTGCTGCCCCTAACATCGCCGACACCTATATTATATTTATTAACCCCTAATCTGCTGCCCCCAATGTCACCGCCACCTTACCTACACTTATTAACCCCTAATCTGCCGCCCAGACCTCGCCACCACTATAATAAATGTATTAACCCCTAAACCACAGCACTCCTGCCTCACAAACCCTATAATAGTATTAACCCCTAATCTGCCCCCCCCAACGTCGCTGCTACCTTACCTACACTTATTAACCCCTAATCTGCCGACCAGACCTCGCCGCTACTCTAATAAATGTATTAACCCTTAAAGCTAAGTCTAAACCTAACACCCACCTAAGTTAAATATAATTTTAATCTAACGAAATAAATTAAATATTATTAACTAAAGTCTTCCTATTTAAAGCTAAATACTTACCTGTAAAATAAACCCTAATATAGCTACAATATAACGAATAATTATATTGTAGCTATTTTAGGATTTATATATATTTTACAGGCAACTTTGTATTTATTTTAACTAGATACAATAGCTATTAAATAGTTATTTACTATTTAATAGCTACCTAGTTAAAATAATTACAAAATTACCTGTAAAATAAATCCTAACCTAAGTTACAATTAAACCTGACACTACACTATCAATAAATAAATTAAATCAATTAACTACAAGTACCTACAATTACCTACAATTAAATAAACTAAACTACAAAAAAAACCAAACACTATATTACAAAAAATAAAAAAAGATTACAAGAATTTTAAGCTAATTACACCTACTCTAAGCCCCCTAATAAAATAACAAAGCCCCCCAAAATAAAAAAATTCCCTACCCTAATCTAAATTAAAAAAGTTAACAGCTCTATTACCTTAGCAGCCCTTAAAAGGGCTTTTTGCGGGGCATGCCCCAAAGAAATCAGCTCTTTTGCCTGTAAAAAAAAACACAATACCACCCCCCAACATTACAACCCACCACCTACATACCCCTACTCTAACCCAAACCCCCCTTAAATAAACCTAACACTACCCCCCTGAAGATCTCCCTACCTTGAGTCGTCTTCACTCAGCCGAGCACCGATGGAGCAAAAGAAGACATCCGGAGCGGCAGAAGGCTTCATCCTATCCGAGCAGAAGAGGACATCCGGACCGGCAGACATCTTCATCCAAGCGGCATCTTCTATCTTCATCCATCCGACGAGGAGCGGCTCCATTTTCAAGACCTCCGGCGCGGAACATCCTCTTCCTACCGACGAATGAAGGTTCCTTTAAGTGACGTCATTCAAGATGGCGTCCATCGAATTCCGATTGGTTGATAGGATTCTATCATCCAATCGGAATTAAGGTAGGAAAAATCTGATTGGCTGATTGAATCAGCCAATCAGATTCAAGTTCAATCCGATTGGCTGATCCAATCAGCCAATCAGATTGAGCTCGCATTCTATTGGCTGTTCCGATCAGCCAATAGATTGCAAGCTCAATCTGATTGGCCGATTAGATCAGCCAATCGGATTGAACTTGAATCTGATTGGCTGATTCAATCAGCCAATCAGATTTTTCCTACCTTAATTCCGATTGGCTGATAGAATCCTATCAGCCAATCGGAATTCGAGGGACACCATCTTGGATGACGTCACTTAAAGGAACCTTCATTCGTCGGTAGGAAGAGGATGTTCCGCGCCAGAGGTCTTGAAGATGGAGCCGCTCCTCGTCGGATGGATGAAGATAGAAGATGCCGCTTGGATGAAGATGTCTGCCGGTCCGGATGTCCTCTTCTGCCCGGATAGGATGAAGACTTCTGCCGCTCCGGATGTCTTCTTTTGGTCCATCGGTGCTCGGCTGAGTGAAGACGACTCAAGGTAGGGAGATCTTCAGGGGGGTAGTGTTAGGTTTATTTAAGGGGGGTTTGGGTTAGAGTAGGGGTATGTGGGTGGTGGGTTGTAATGTTGGGGGGTGGTATTGTGTTTTTTTACAGGCAAAAGAGCTGATTTCTTTGGGGCATGCCCCGCAAAAAGCCCTTTTAAGGGCTGATAAGGTAATAGAGCTGTTAACTTTTAAAATTTAGATTAGGGTAGGGAATTTTTTTATTTTGGGGGGGCTTTGTTATTTTATTAGGGGGTTTAGAGTAGGTGTAACTAGCTTAAAATTCTTGTAATTTTTGTAATTTAGTGGGTTTTTTGTAATTTAGTTTAGCTTATTTAATTGTAGGTAATTGTAGGTACTTGTAATTAATTGATTTAATTTATTTATTGATAGTGTAGTGTTAGGTTTAATTGTAACTTAGGTTAGGATTTATTTTACAGGTAATTTTGTAATTATTGTAACTAGGTAGCTATTAATGATTAAATAACTATTTAATAGCTATTGTACCTAGTTAAAATAAATACAAACTTGCCTTTGAAATAAATATAAATCCTAAAATAGCTACAATGTAATTATTAGTTATATTGTAGCTATATTAGGGTTTATTTTACAGGTAAGTATTTAGTTTTAAATAGGAAGACTTTAGTTAATAATATTTAATTTATTTCGTTAGATTAACTTAGGGGGGTGTTAGGGTTAGGGTTAGACTTAGCTTTAGAGGTTAATACATTTATTAGAGTAGCGGCGAGGTCAGGTCGGCAGATTAGGGGTTAATACTTGAAGTTAGTTGTCGGCGATGTTAGGGAGGGCAGATTAGGGGTTAATACTATTTATT
The DNA here is from genome assembly GCF_027579735.1 of Bombina bombina. NCBI lineage: Eukaryota > Metazoa > Chordata > Amphibia > Anura > Bombinatoridae > Bombina > Bombina bombina. Next base: position 862,697,546 of record NC_069501.1, on the reverse strand, counting down.
ATAGGGTTTTTGAGGCGGGAGTGAGGCGGTTTAGGGGATAATACATTTATTAGAGTAGCTGCGAGGTCCGGTCGGCAGATTAGGGGTTAATAAGTGTAGGTAGCGGCGACGTTGGGTGGGGGCAGATTAGGGGTTAATAAATTTTATATAGGTGTTGGCGATGTTAGGGGCAGCAGATTAGGGGTTTATAGGGATAATGTAGGTTGCGGCGGTGTGCAGTCGGCAGATTAGGGGTTAAAAAAAAATCTTCTAGTGGCGGCGATGTGGGAGGACCTCGGTTTAGGGGTACATAGGTAGTTTATGGGTGTTAGTGTACTTTAGAGCACAGTAGTTAAGAGCTTTATAAACCGGCGTTAGCCCAGAAAGCTCTTAACTACTGACTTTTTTCTGCGGCTGGAGTCTTGGGTGTACCGCTCACTTCAGCCAAGACTCTAAATACCAGCGTTAGGAAGATCCCATTGAAAAGATAGGCTACGCAATTGGCGTAAGGGGATCTGCGGTATGGAAAAGTCGCGGCTTGGAAGTGAGCGTTAGACCCTTTCCTGACTGACTCTAAATACCAGCGGGCGGTAAAAAGCTGCGTTAGGAGCCCTTAACGCTGCTTTTGACGGCTAACACAGAACTCTAAATCTAGGCGTAAGTGTTCCCGAACGCACAATTAAACTTACATGATTCAAATAGATTCAGATTTCTCCAATGTAATTTTACTCTCAAATGTACTTCTTCATCTTGATATTCCTTGTTAAAATGCAGCAGCTTTACATGTATAGGTAGGCACAAGAGCATATCGTAAACAATATGGGACAGATTACAAGTGGAGCGTTAATGATATACACACACCGGCCACTTTATTAGGTACACCTGTTCAATTGCTATTCAGCCAATCACATGGCACAAACTCAATGCCTTTAGGCATCTAGAGGTGGTGAAGACGACTTGCTGAAGTTCAAACCAAGCATTAGAATGGGGAAGAAAGGGGATTTAAGTGATTTTGAACGTGGCATGGTTGTTGGTGCCACACGGGGTGGTCTGAGTATTTAAAAAACTGCTGATCTCCTGGGATTTTCATGCACAACCATCTTTAGGGTTTACAGAGAATGGCCTGAAAAAGCATACATTATGCTTACCTTAAAATTTCCTTTTCTTCTGATAAAAAGAGTCCACAGCTGCATTCATTACTTTTGGGAATTAAGAACCTGGCCACCAGGAGGAGGCAAAGACACCCCAGCCAAAGGCTTAAATACTCCTCACACTCCCCTCATCCCCCAGTCTTTCTGCAGAGGAACAAGGAACAGTAGAAGAAATATCAGGGTGAAAAGGTGCCAGAAGAATGTAAGGACGCCCCACATAAAATTACGGGTGGGGAGCTGTGGACTCTTTCCATCAAAAGAAAAGGAAATTATCAGGTAAGCATAATTTAAGTTTTTCTTCTTAAATGGAAAGAGTCCACAGCTGCATTCATTACTTTTGGGAAACAATACCCAAGCTAAAGAGGACACTGAATGCCAAGACGGGAGGGTACAATAGGCTGCCCATATACTGAGAGCACCAGGCCTGAACCTCTACCGAATAAAAAATCCTGCTTCGTCCAAAGCCGAGAAAAAATTTCAAGGAAAAGCCCCAGTGACACTGACTCGCAGCCAGTCCAGAACCTCCACCAAGAGACGTCGCCCAACAGACGGTCCCCCACCACTAACCCCTCACAAATGAAGGGTGAACGAGTCGAAATCCCCAAGGGTAACAAGACAAAGGAGGAACTAAGAAACCGAAAAGTCCCTTAATACAAAAAACAGCACTTCCAAGAGTGGGTCCAGCACACAGAGACCAAAATGAATCCAAACAGGGAAAGAGGCCACCCCTATACCAGGCGAAACCCGGGAAAATACCAGACACGGAAACCAAAAAACAGAATTTATGTTTACCTGATAAATTTCTTTCTCCAACGGTGTGTCCGGTCCACGGCGTCATCCTTACTTGTGGGGATATTCTCTTCCCCAACAGGAAATGGCAAAGAGCCCAGCAAAGCTGGTCACATGATCCCTCCTAGGCTCCGCCTACCCCAGTCATTCGACCGACGTTAAGGAGGAATATTAGCATAGGAGAAACCATATGGTACCGTGGTGACTGTAGTTAAAGAAAATAAAATATCAGACCTGATTAAAAAAACCAGGGCGGGCCGTGGACCGGACACACCGTTGGAGAAAGAAATTTATCAGGTAAACATAAATTCTTTTTTCTCCAACATAGGTGTGTCCGGTCCACGGCGTCATCCTTACTTGTGGGAACCAATACCAAAGCTTTAGGACACGGATGAAGGGAGGGAGCAAATCAGGTCACCTAAATGGAAGGCACCACGGCTTGCAAAACCTTTCTCCCAAAAATAGCCTCAGAAGAAGCAAAAGTATCAAACTTGTAAAATTTGGTAAAAGTGTGCAGTGAAGACCAAGTCGCTGCCCTACATATCTGATCAACAGAAGCCTCGTTCTTGAAGGCCCATGTGGAAGCCACAGCCCTAGTGGAATGAGCTGTGATTCTTTCGGGAGGCTGCCGTCCGGCAGTCTCGTAAGCCAATCTGATGATGCTTTTAATCCAAAAAGAGAGAGAGGTAGAAGTTGCTTTTTGACCTCTCCTTTTACCTGAATAAACAACAAACAAGGAAGATGTTTGTCTAAAATCCTTTGTAGCATCTAAATAGAATTTTAGAGCGCGAACAACATCCAAATTGTGCAACAAACGTTCCTTCTTTGAAACTGGTTTTGGACACAGAGAAGGTACGATAATCTCCTGGTTAATGTTTTTGTTAGAAACAACTTTTGGAAGAAAACCAGGTTTAGTACGTAAAACCACCTTATCTGCATGGAACACCAGATAAGGAGGAGAACACTGCAGAGCAGATAATTCTGAGACTCTTCTAGCAGAAGAAATCGCAACTAAAAACAAAACTTTCCAAGATAATAACTTAATATCAACGGAATGTAAGGGTTCAAACGGAACCCCCTGAAGAACTGAAAGAACTAAATTGAGACTCCAAGGAGGAGTCAAAGGTTTGTAAACAGGCTTGATTCTAACCAGAGCCTGAACAAAGACTTGAACATCTGGCACAGCTGCCAGCTTTTTGTGAAGTAATACCGACAAGGCAGAAATCTGTCCCTTCAGGGAACTAGCAGATAATCCTTTGTCCAATCCTTCTTGAAGGAAGGATAGAATCCTAGGAATCTTAACCTTGTCCCAAGGGAATCCTTTAGATTCACACCAACAGATATATTTTTTCCAAATTTTGTGGTAAATCTTTCTAGTCACAGGCTTTCTGGCCTGAACAAGAGTATCGATAACAGAATCTGATAATCCTCGCTTCGATAAAATCAAGCGTTCAATCTCCAAGCAGTCAGCTGGAGTGAAACCAGATTCGGATGTTCGAACGGACCCTGAACAAGAAGGTCTCGTCTCAAAGGTAGCTTCCAAGGTGGAGCCGATGACATATTCACCAGATCTGCATACCAAGTCCTGCGTGGCCACGCAGGAGCTATCAAGATCACCGACGCCCTCTCCTGCTTGATCCTGGCTATCAGCCTGGGGATGAGAGGAAATGGCGGGAACACATAAGCTAGTTTGAAGGTCCAAGGTGCTACTAGTGCATCCACTAGAGCCGCCTTGGGATCCCTGGATCTGGCCCCGTAGCAAGGAACTTTGAAGTTCTGACGAGAGGCCATCAGATCCATGTCTGGAATGCCCCACAGGTGAGTGACTTGGGCAAAGATTTCCGGATGGAGTTCCCACTCCCCCGGATGCAATGTCTGCCGACTCAGAAAATCCGCTTCCCAATTTTCCACTCCTGGGATGTGGATAGCAGACAGGTGGCAGGAGTGAGACTCCGCCCAAAGAATAATTTTGGTTACTTCTTCCATCGCTAGGGAACTTCTTGTTCCCCCCTGATGGTTGATGTATGCAACAGTCGTCATGTTGTCTGATTGAAACCGTATGAACCTGGTCCTCGCAAGCTGGGGCCAGGCCTGGAGAGCATTGAATATCGCTCTCAGTTCCAGAATATTTATCGGTAGAAGAGATTCTTCCCGAGACCAAAGACCCTGAGCTTTCAGGGGTCCCCAGACCGCGCCCCAGCCTATCAGACTGGCGTCGGTCGTGACAATGACCCACTCTGGTCTGTGGAACATCATCCCTTGAGACAGATTGTCCAGGGACAGCCACCAACGGAGTGAGTCTCTGGTCCTCTGATTTACTTGTATCTTCGGAGACAAGTCTGTATAGTCCCCATTCCACTGACTGAGCATGCACAGTTGTAATGGTCTTAGATGAATGCGCGCAAAAGGAACTATGTCCATCGCCGCCACCATCAACCCGATCACTTCCATGCACTGAGCTATGGAAGGAAGAGGAACGGAATGAAGTATCCGACAAGAGTCCAGAAGCTTTGTTTTTCTGGCCTCTGTTAGAAAGATCCTCATTTCTAAGGAGTCTATAATTGTTCCCAAGAAGGGAACCCTTGTTGACGGGGATAGAGAACTCTTTTCCACGTTCACTTTCCAGCCGTGAGATCTGAGAAAGGCCAGTACAATGTCCGTGTGAGCCTTTGCTTGAGGAAGGGACGACGCTTGAATCAGAATGTCGTCCAGGTAAGGTACTACTGCAATGCCCCTTGGTCTTAGCACCGCTAGAAGGGACCCTAGTACCTTTGTGAAAATCCTTGGAGCAGTGGCTAATCCGAAAGGAAGCGCCACGAACTGGTAATGTTTGTCCAGGAATGCAAACCTTAGGAACCGATGATGTTCCTTGTGGATAGGAATATGTAGATACGCATCCTTTAAATCCACCGTGGTCATGAATTGACCTTCCTGGATGGAAGGAAGGATAGTTCGAATGGTTTCCATCTTGAACGATGGGACCTTGAGAAATTTGTTTAAGATCTTGAGATCTAGGATTGGTCTGAACGTTCCCTCTTTTTTGGGAACTATGAACAGATTGGAGTAGAACCCCATCCCTTGTTCTCTTAATGGAACAGGATGAATCACTCCCATTTTTAACAGGTCTTCTACACAATGTAAGAACGCCTGTCTTTTTATGTGGTCTGAAGACAACTGAGACCTGTGGAACCTCCCCCTTGGGGGAAGTCCCTTGAATTCCAGAAGATAACCCTGGGAGACTATTTCTAGCGCCCAAGGATCCAGAACATCTCTTGCCCAAGCCTGAGCGAAGAGAGAGAGTCTGCCCCCCACCAGATCCGGTCCCGGATCGGGGGCCAATATTTCATGCTGTCTTGGTAGCAGTGGCAGGTTTCTTGGCCTGCTTTCCCTTGTTCAAGCCTTGCATTGGTCTCCAAGCTGGCTTGGCCTGAGAAGTATTACCCTCTTGCTTAGAGGACGTAGCACCTTGGGCTGGTCCGTTTTTACGAAAGGGACGAAAATTAGGTCTATTTTTTGCCTTGAAAGGCCGATCCTGAGGAAGGGCGTGGCCCTTACCCCCAGTGATATCAGAGATAATCTCTTTCAAGTCAGGACCAAACAACGTTTTCCCCTTGAAAGGAATGTTTAGTAGCTTGTTCTTGGAAGACGCATCAGCCGACCAAGATTTCAACCAAAGCGCTCTGCGCGCCACAATAGCAAACCCAGAGTTCTTAGCCGCTAACTTAGCCAATTGCAAAGAGGCGTCTAGAGTGAAAGAATTAGCCAATTTGAGAGCATTGATTCTGTCCATAATCTCCTCATAAGGAGGAGAGTCACTATCGAGCACCTTAAGCAGTTCATCAAACCAGAAATATGCGGCAGTAGTGACAGGGACAATGCATGAAATGGGTTGTAGAAGGTAACCCTGCTGAACAAACATCTTTTTAAGCAAACCTTCTAATTTTTTATCCATAGGATCTTTGAAAGCACAACTATCCTCTATTGGAATAGTGGTGCGTTTGTTTAAAGTAGAAACCGCTCCCTCGACCTTGGGGACTGACTGCCATAAGTCCTTTCTGGGGTCGACCATAGGAAACAATTTTTTAAATATGGGGGGAGGGACGAAAGGAATACCGGGCCTTTCCCATTCTTTATTAACAATGTCCGCCACCCGCTTGGGTATAGGAAAAGCTTCCGGGAGCCCCGGCACCTCTAGGAACTTGTCCATTTTACATAGTTTCTCTGGGATGACTAAATTTTCACAATCATCCAGAGTGGATAATACCTCCTTAAGCAAAATGCGGAGATGTTCCAATTTAAATTTAAATGTAATCACATCAGATTCAGCCTGCTGAGAAATGTTCCCTAAATCAGTAATTTCTCCCTCAGACAAAACCTCCCTGGCCCCCTCAGATTGGGTTAGGGGCCCTTCAGAGATATTAATATCAGCGTCGTCATGCTCTTCAGTAACTAAAACAGAGCAGCCACGCTTACGCTGACAAGGGTTCATTTTGGCTAAAATGTTTTTGACAGAATTATCCATTACAGCCGTTAATTGTTGCATAGTAAGGAGTATTGGCGCGCTAGATGTACTAGGGGCCTCCTGAGTGGGCAAGACTCGTGTAGACGAAGGAGGGAATGATGCAGTACCATGCTTACTCCCCTCACTTGAGGAATCATCTTGGGCATCATTGTCATTATCACATAAATCACATTTATTTAAATGAATAGGAATTCTGGCTTCCCCACATTCAGAACACAGTCTATCTGGTAGTTCAGACATGTGAAACAGGCATAAACTTGATCAGAAAGTACAAAAAACGTTTTAAAATAAAACCGTTACTGTCACTTTAAATTTTAAACTGAACACACTTTATTACTGCAATTGCGAAAAAACATGAAGGAATTGTTCAAAATTCACCAAATTTTCACCACAGCGTCTTAAAGCCTTGAAAATATTGCACACCAATTTTGGAAGCTTTAACCCTTAAAATAACGGAACCGGAGCCGTTTTAAGCTTTAAACCCCTTTACAGTCCCTGGTATCTGCTTTGCTGAGACCCAACCAAACCCAAAGGGGAATACGATACCAAATGACGCCTTCAGAAGTCTTTTATAAGTATCAGAGCTCCTCTCACATGCGACTGCATGCCATGCCTCTCAAAAACAAGTGCGCAACACCGGCGCGAAAATGAGACTCTGCCTATGCTTGGGGAAAGCCCCTAAAGAATAAGGTGTCTAAAACAGTGCCTGCCGATATTATTATATCAAAATACCCAGATAAAATGATTCCTCAGGGCTAAATATGTGTTAATAATCAATCGATTTAGCCCAGAAAAAGTCTACAGTTTAAATAAGCCCTTGTGAAGCCCTTATTTACAATCGTAATAAACATGGCTTACCGGATCCCATAGGGAAAATGACAGCTTCCAGCATTACATCGTCTTGTTAGAATGTGTCATACCTCAAGCAGCAAGAGACTGCAAACTGTTCCCCCAACTGAAGTTAATTGCTCTCAACAGTCCTGTGTGGAACAGCCATGGATTTTAGTTACGGTTGCTAAAATCATTTTCCTCATACAAACAGAATTCTTCATCTCTTTTCTGTTTCTGAGTAAATAGTACGTACCAGCACTATTTGAAAATAACAAACTCTTGATTGAATAATGAAAAACTACAGTTAAACACTAAAAAACTCTAAGCCATCTCCGTGGAGATGTTGCCTGTACAACGGCAAAGAGAATGACTGGGGTAGGCGGAGCCTAGGAGGGATCATGTGACCAGCTTTGCTGGGCTCTTTGCCATTTCCTGTTGGGGAAGAGAATATCCCCACAAGTAAGGATGACGCCGTGGACCGGACACACCTATGTTGGAGAAAGACGTCTCCCAACAACCTGCAAACATGGAACGCAACTAAAGAGGAAAGTCCTCCCAGCACCTGCCTATAGAATACCCAAGTATTCGACCGCGAAAGAGCGTATAATAGACCCTGGCGAAACCCCAAGTTCGAGAACACAGAGTCCATAACAGGACGACACAGAGGGAGCTTGCAAGGAAGAAGAAGCAGTCATCAAGAAACAGCCCCCGACAGAGGGCACGCTCCAGGCAACGTAAGCCGCCGGACCTACTCACAGGTCCCTAAAAAGGGGAACACAAAGCCTCCATCGAGGCCCCCGAGGAGAGAATACCCTCAGAACCCCAAGGAAGAGGAAACCGTCTCCTGTCAAAGGAGCAAGGAGAAAGGAAAAACCATCTCCAAGCAGACTGAGCTATCAGAATAGACTCCGCAAGCTCACACATCCCAAAGGATACTGTGACCCATAGACTGCTCTGGCATCCTGACCTGCAGACCCAGCTGGGCCACCAATACAAGGGAACAAAGATCCAGAAACAAGCATAAACATGGCAGAGCCATCCCCCAGAGTATAAGTACAATCCAACTCTGAAAAACAGACAAGGCCATAGACCTAAGGATCTATCAAAACAAGGCCCCACAGTCTGACATGGAACCAGCAAGAATCCAGTTGGAACCCAGTCCACCTTCCACTTCCTGACCAGGAGAAGCCCCTAGTAAGGACTCCGTCTCCCTAGGAAGAGGATGTCCCCTAAAGAAAAAGGGAAGAGGGCGGAAGGGCAATAACCGTCTTCAAGGCCCGAAGCCACCGGCTAAACGAGAAGAAAAAAAATCCTCCGCAAATGTCCTCGTAAGGACCCCCTCACAAGTAGTTCGCCCAACAGAGGCACAGCAAACCCATTTGCTTGCAGAGCAGAAAATCCACGGGTAAACTGGCAAACTTACAGGGGAACGCCATCCCAAGGCGCACCAGAAACTGGAATCCAGCACCAGCAACTGGGTAAAAACCCACCAATCTTGAGGCGCAAGCCACCCAGCTAACCCCAGATGACATGGGTTACTCTGTGGCAAGGAGTAAAAAATACTCTTATAACCTGGCCAACCATGACCAGGTTAGGTAGATGGAGCAAGGACATAGCCGAAGTTCCCACTACCATGGAACACCCCAACCAGCCCTGAGATCCAAGATTCCAAAACCACCCAAGATTGGCTCAGGAAAAAAGGCCAAGTGAAGCTTTAGCAACCGGAAGTCTCAGGGGGAAAAGCAGGTCGGGGCACCTAATAGTTTAGGCAAACTTTACCCTAGAACTAAACACCCCAACTGGCCAAAAGGCAAGACACAAGGGTATGGATGCATATCCAGAGAATCCGGATAGCGAGAAGAACTCGAAAGCCCCGACCAAAGGAAGGAACCACCCCTAGCTAAAGTCCAGCGCTCCAAAGAGCAAGGCTAGAAGTCGTATAAAGAAACTTCTCAGAGCCTCAAGACAACCAAGGGATTCCTCAAGGTCAAAAAAATCCTACTAGCAGGAGTAGTCTCCCTATCACCTCCGCACAAGTAGAGGACACAAGGAAGAGAAAGGCACTAAGCCTACCCAGCTCCGGAAAACCCAGAGCTAAACAAAGTCCCTGCAGGGAACAACCATCACCCGGAAATACAGATCCCTAAAAGGAGATCCACTCCCCCGGAAACAATGGAAGAAGACCCAAAGGTCTCTTATAACTCAGACAGACAGTTCAAAGAGTAAGAGCTGCATCTAGATGAACTATAAACAGCTTACGCATACACCTGCAAGGTTTCAAGAGCTGTAACTGGTTTCAAACTGAAAACCTTCTGCATGCTAGACAGCTATTCTGTACAAGCTGTTGGATGAAGCCCAAAAGGACAAATCCAGAGGCCTAAAAAAAGAAGGCCAAACCCCTCAATTGCGGTAAGGGGTATTAAGCCCTCCAACCCTCCACCAAATGGGGGAGGAAAAGTCTAAGTTCTGATGAAATCAGATGTCGTGATGCAGCGGAAAACTCCCCTGTCCGGCCATCTATGACTGAAGGTTATAAAGACTGAAACAATCCTTTCCCGCCTTGCGAACCCACAGGCCCTCTGGAATGCTTAGTTGAACATAAAACACAATGAAAACTTGAGCACTACCGAAACAGGCCAGCAGAAAACAGCGCCACGTGTCTGAACAGCCATAACACTGAACGAACCTGACAGGACCAGGCTGTACTTAGGGTCCTAACACGCAA